>NW_004444058.1:6745-7768 GCF_000243295.1 Trichechus manatus latirostris | reverse complement strand
CTGTGTCTCTTCTCCTCTTTGTAAGGACATCACTGAGATGGGATGAGGACCCATCCTGCTCCAGTAGGGCCTCATGTTAACGGATAACATCTTCAAAGACCCTACTTCCAAACAAGGTCACATTCACAGGTACGGGGGTGAGGGTTTCAACACATCTTTTTGGGACACAATCCAATTCATAACAGTGATGATGATGGTGCTGGTGATAATGACTATGATAATGACAATAACAGTGGTGATGGTGATGATGGCTGTGACAATGGTGATGGTGAGTACGATAATACACACGAAGAAGTGCTGAAATCTCGGATAGTTGCCTGGGATGCAGAAATGGGAAAGACAACACTTCTGACAAAGAGAAAAGGTCTGGTAGAAAATGAAGAAGATTCAGTTCCCAAATAGTCTGTTGCAGTAATCACATGAGAGAGGGCAGCAGTTTGGACTTGGTTGGTGGGTGTGGATATGGAGAGAAATCATGAGACTGGGATATATGTTGGAAGTAAAGCTAATGGTGTGTGTTGATGAACTGGATGAAGGGCAGGGTTTCTCAACCTTGACACTATTAACATTTGATGCTGGATAATTCTTTTTGTAGAGGACTTCCCTGTGCATTGTAGGATGTTTAGCAACATCCATGGACTCTACACACTAGGTGCCAATACCATGCCCCTTCTATCAATTATGACAACCAAAATTGTCTCCAGACATTGTCAAATGTCTCCTGGGGGTGAAATTGTCCCTGGTTGAGAACCTCTGATATAGGCAAAGGCAGGTATTAAGGATGGTTCCCAGGTATCTGGCTTGAGGAACTGGGTGGATGGTGCTGACATTTGTTGAAATGAAAATTTTGTCTCCTTTATTCATTGCAGTGTCCCCGGCACCTAGAACACTGTCGGCTCATAGTAGGTACTCAGTGAATGTTGAATGAATGAATGGGGAAGGCTGCTGGGAGATTAACAGTTCTGTTTGTTTCTGGTGGTGATTCAATAGTTTTGTTATAGGCAAAGTAAGTTTGAGATCATG
>NW_004444058.1:0-5580 GCF_000243295.1 Trichechus manatus latirostris | reverse complement strand
CCCTGCTAATCTCCTAATCATAAAGTTGGCTTTCAGACCAAGCTGTACTAATCACCACATCACTCTTACTTGGCACCCATGAATCTGTGGCGGGTTGTTAGTGGGTCTGCTAATCCAGCACAGTGAATTGATCCCTGAAATAATGGCAACTAGCCCAACAAGAAGACAGGAGCTCCCGCCCCCTTGTTAAAAATGTCCCCGTGCTGCCACCCCTTCCAGCATGGTGTGTGTGTGCACGCATCCTTTTCCAAGGTGGTAAGTGGTCCCCTGCCAATAGACATCTCTCGATTTAAACATCACCTCTGGATAAGGAGAAAAAGGCATTGAATGACCTTCATCACTAGTCAGCTCCAGACACTTGCAGAATCAATGGTCACAAGGTTGAATTGATCCAAAGGTCGAATTGTCCTCTTGACAGAGGCGCCAATGAAAATGTACTCTTGGGAGGTGGCTTCTCTGTCTGGCATCTGGTGTGAGTGTGAAGCCCTAGTGAGGTGTCTGGCACGTGGTTAATGCTCGATATACATTTGCTGTTATTGCTATTCTTGTTTTTGTTGTTTCTGGGTCCATCACCTGACTCCAATGGCATGAAATGAGTCATTTGTCAGCACAGTTTCCTGTAGCCAATAACCTCAGTCTTAATGCATCTTTTCCTAGGACTCTAGAGGCCAGGGATTGGGGCAGGGCAGTGGTGGTAGTGGGCAAGGTAGGTGAGTGGGGTTGTTGGAAAAGGGTCAAACAAGAAGAGGTTGTTTGGGAAGGCTAGGCTAATGCTGGAGGTCAGGATGCGTTCCCACAGGAGGAGAGGAAAGCAGGAGGCTAGTCCTCCTTCTGTACTTTTCTGGCCATTTTTTTCCCAGTTAATCAGATGATGCTTTGCTGAGAAATCTCTGTATCTGAGAAGTTACACTAGAGAAGGGCCCATATCAAGTGTGGGTGTGAGATGAGGGAGACATGGTCCTTTGTGATAAATGCACTCGATTCAATTCAGCTGCGCCACTCCCACCCACCTATCTATCCATCGATCCATTCACCCTCCACTCACCCATCCACCCACCCATTCATCCACCCAATCATCTATCCATAAGCCATCCATCATGAACCCCACCCACTCATCCATCCGTCTACCTGTGAACCTACTGACTCATCCATCCACCCACCCACTCATCCACCCAATCATCTATCCATAAGCCATCCATCATGAACCCCACCCACTCATCCATCCGTCTACCTGTGAACCTACTGACTCATCCATCCACCCACCCACTCATTCAGCCACCTATCCATCCAGAAACCTACCCACCAATCCATAAACTCACCCATGTATCCACCCACTTACTCAGCCATCCCCAATTTACCCATCCATCCATCCATGCATAAACCTACTCATTCATACACCCACCCAGCCAACCACCCATCCATCCATTCACCTATTCATCCACTGAATTGTTGCCTCAAAATTACAAGCAGTGATAAGACTATTGGGATGAGGATTCATCTGTCTAATTCAATTGGGTGGTACACACAAGACACTTATACAGTACTGGCAATTGAAAGCCATTACTATTTATAGAAAGTTAAGAGCTACGGCTGCTAACCAAAAGGTTGGCAGTTTGAATCCACCAGCCACTCTTTGGAAACCCTATGGGGCAGTTCTAGTCTGTCCTATAGGGTGGCTATGAGTCAGAATTGACTTGACAGCAACAAATGGTTTTGGTTTATAGAAAGCAAAGAGTAAACAACAGGAGTGTATTTGAAGTGAACTTGTCTCCTCCACCCCATACCTACCTCACTTAGCATCATAGGGAAGAAACCCAATTATGTTGGAAAGGAGACCTACTCACCCTTCCCAAATTACCCCTGCCCATTTCTGTGTCACTGGGCAGGCACATGGTAGACCAGGTGTAAGCAGGGGTCTCTCTCTCAGCAGGTGTGCAGTCAGGTCAGGTGAAGTATGACTGTGTTTGCTCTCTCTCTGTCTCTCTCTGCAGCTTTTTTTTGGCCAGGTCTGGCCCACTGTACTTGCTCGTCTAGCTTTCAACCAGCAGCTTTAGAACACCCTTGGGCCAGTGTCAGGGTTAGGCCAGCATTACAACAGCTCTCAAGGTAAACCCTTTATGGCAACCTCTGTATATATGCCCAAGCCTCTGTCCTGTTGGTGTCCTCCTGCCCAGAGGTCCCTCTGTCTATCGGGGACCTCCTGACCAGAGGTGCCCAGCTCTGCTCTGACTCTGCCCACCACTGCTGTCTTCTCCGGCCTCTTGCTTTTAGTTCCTAATGCTTACACCACTGTCGCTGTTTCTCTGCCACTCTGCTCTGCTGTGCTAGCTGCTATTTGTCTTGGTCTTCAGTGTTCCAGCCCAGTGTTACAGCCCTTGACCTGTATTACAGATCTTCTAGGAGGTTCTCAGTGTGCAGGCACTCTTCTCCTGGCTTTTGTTGATCAGGAAGCCCTATCTGAGCCTCTGTGCCTTAGGGTATTTACCAGTCACTGGGTGGGCCCTCCAGCCAATCCTGGTAAAGATCAGAGTGGGCTGGGCTTCCCTAGCCGATTTAGATAAAGGTCAGACTGGGCGGTGAGGTCCCCTAGTCAATCCCTGTAAAGGTTAACTACTGGGCAGGGCTTCCTAGCCAATCTATGTAAAGGCAGACAGTAAACCGAACAATCCCTGCAAGCTGCTTAATGTAGATAGCAAACGGATCAATCTCTTGGAAGCTGCTTATTGGGATAGGAAACTGACCAATCCTCTAGCAGATTGTAGTAAACCAATCATATTAGGAGAATTAAAGGAACATAAAAGAAAACTTATTGCCCCACACCCACTCACCCACCTACCCATCCACCCACCCACCCATGCACCCATCCACCCATACATCCACCAACCCACTCATCTACTCAGCAGTGATTACTGAGCACATTCTGTGTGGCATAAACAGAAATAATAAGCCAGGGCCCCTGCTGTGGAAGTGCTCACTTCTACTCAAAGCACCACAACAATGAGAAAAATACCAAACCAGAAGTATGCTCACTGCATTATTATAGCCTGGGGTGAAGGGCAGTGATTAAATCTGGGAAGTCAGAAAAGGCTTTGGAGGAGATTTACCTTGAGAGGAGAATAGCAATTAGCCGGGCAGGCATGGGGAGGAGCATTTACAAATGAACACGGGGGAAAAGCCCGGGGTTTACTGGGGCATTGCAGGTGTTTGGCTGCATGGCTGGATTGCAGGGTTTGTGTGAATTTTCTCAAGGGGCTGAGCTGGAAAGACGCAGGTATCAGATCCTGTCACTGAGTCTGGACTTTACCCTGAAGGCTGTGGGGAGCCACTGGTGGATTTTACCAAGGCTGAGGGAGTGTGACCATCAGTTGTGTGTTGTGAGACAACTACTCTGGAGGACTGAGGTCTCGTCCATCAAGGGCACCAGGACTGAGAGTAGGGAGGCTGGGGGTAGCTGAGTAACCCAGGTGGGAAATACAGTGCTTCACCACTGTTGTCCTTGACACTGTCATCTTCACTCTCCTCACTCTCGTCAAACTGATATCTGCTCCCTGTGTGCGGGGCATTGCCCCACACACTTGGTGTGCATGCTTTCTTGGAATCTTCACAATGCCCCATGGGATGGTACAGAAGACTTCTGGAGTTGGGCCAAACTTGACAGGCTCAGGGCACAGTCCTCTAGATGCTGAGTCTGCCCAATACTTCAGACTCCATATGCAAGTTCAGGATCCCCAGGGCCATCTCCACTTAAGACCAACCAGCTCCAAATTTAGGGTTCCCACTACCCCCTCACGTTCGAGAGCTCACTAGAAGGATGTACAGAACTCACTGAAAGAGCTATACTTACTGTCTTGGATTGAATTGTGTCCCCCACAAAGTAGCTGTTAACTTGGCTATGCCGTGATTCCCAGTACTGTGTGCTTGTCTACCATTTTGTCATCTGACATGATTTTCCTGTGTGTTGTAAATCCTATCTCTATGATGTTAATGAGGTTGGATTAGCAGCAGTTATGTTAACGAGGCTGGACCAGGTGAGGAATTAACCCTCAGCAAGCTGAGTCTCTTACCACCATCAAGTGAAGGGGCCAGTGGCAGGGGCAGCAGTGGCCCACAGAGTTCAAATCTACTGAGAGCTTCTCTGTGGTCTGCTCAGATTTGCGAGCTCTGCACGTATATTTCACGTGTCCCTGAAAGGAAGGTTGAGGTGTCCTCCATACCTGAGGTAAGCTGGGTGGATTTGAAAGGTCCAGTGACTAACTTGGGGGCACACTTAGTGAGTGGCAGGATCAGGGTGTCATTCCAGGCCTCTTTGGACACCAGATCCCACCTCTTACCTGTCACTACCTGGTATCTGGTTCAAGATGTGGGTGTGAGGATACCTGTGAACTGGAGATGTCTTGGGGAGAACTCAGGACATCAGTTGACCCCAGTGTCAGAGTCAGTGATCAGGGACCTCTGCTGGTATGGCGCAGGTCCTTCTTCCCTTTTAATCACCAGGGCATCCCTGGAGGGGAGCCGGCCCTCTGGAAGTAATGACTCCTCTAACAGTACATCTGAGGTCTGGCCGAGCGATCCTTCAAATGTCTCCCACCAGCTCAGCTAGCTCTCCGAATCTGACAGCAGCGTCTCACCTTCCTGAGTGCAGTTGGGGCTGTTTTGGTTGGAAACATGAAGCACTGCACGTTACTATCAATGGCAGAGGGAGAGCGAGAATGGATCCTAACCACATGCACAGTGAAGGAGATGAAAACAGAGGAGCCAGGTAAGGACAGCAGCCAAACTAGACCCTGCACCAGTAATGGAGCTGTTTATTCAGCTGCTAACTGAGCCTGGAATACACCTGGGCTCTCCTGATTTTACTAGGAACCGAATGTGTTGTACACAAAGAGCAAAAATAAATATGGTATCTGGTAAAGCAGGAAATTAGCAAGTGCAAAGAGAAAATGTGTTTTCTTCCTTCCATGGGACACACTGGTGTGAACTTCTCTGAACAGGTGAGAGGGGCTACAGGGTCTCCCACCCCCAGAGCTGTGTCCAGGTAGAAGCAAGGAACCTCAGCTGACAGGGAGAATGGGAGGGAGGTAAGGTGAGTGGACGCCTTTGCGTGACCTTGAGGGACCATAATGACAAGGTTACAGGCATCAGTGATCAGATTCCCAGCCCTGGACCTTCCTAACATCTCCACGTATTAATAATTACTTCAGAAGCTATTGTGAAATGTATTTCGCTTTGCTCTAATTTTAGAATGAGTGCAGTGTGAATCTGGGCATTCTTTCTGAGCATGGTACGTGATCTAGCAGTGAACACCACAACTCCTAAATATTCCTCACTCGATGATCCACCTTCTGGGATTCTATTCTGATGGAATGATCAGCTGTGTAAATAAAGTTCCAGGCACAAATATGTTAATGACACTGTTGCTTAAAATAAGGAACAAGTGGAAAAACCTAGTATCTATAAATAGAGACAACATTTCTTATGGCTCATTTGCATGATGGGCTATTGTGTAGCTGCCTCAATGATGTTTTGAAGAATTTTTTATCATGATAGAGAAACAAATTCACAGTGTGATATTTAGTGAAA
>NW_004444057.1:8941112-8942208 GCF_000243295.1 Trichechus manatus latirostris | reverse complement strand
TATGGATGTATTGCAATCTGAAGCAGTGAATATAATTGTATAATTGTTGTTGTTACTCATAGTTTGTGCCATGCCTACCAGACTACCTGAATTTGTAATTGATTTACTACCCTCATGCATAATTTTGATAGTAAATTGGTAATTTACTATTATTCAGTCATTTTACATTTCTGTTTAGTGTAAGAAGATAACTAATCAAGTTTTTTTGCAATTTACAATCATTACTTACTTATATGCAAAGACTCATGAAGTAGATTTTTACCTTGAAAAACTATTTCAATCAACCAGTGCTTGTAGGAAAAGATGCCTTTTAAAGTTTTGCATTTCATTCATGGTTAGGAACAACACTCAAGAAAACTTTAAAATGAAGTTCCACGTGTAGGAAATAGGTCAATTCCAGTACCAAACCAAAGATGTTAGGGTGATGTGTTCCAACCTCAAAAGAATTTATTGGATATGTTTTCTTAGACTAAACTTCATAGCATAGGAGGGCCAAAGTTTTCTGAATTGGTTTTTGAATCCTTTCATTCCATGATATAAACAAGAAAAAGGAGAATTGTCATTCCATCATTCCATTTAACTTAAAACTAAACAAAACACAAACAACAACAAAACCAGTGTATATGGAAGAGTGGAAGACTTGAGGATTACAAAAGGGAAGGATGCAAAATTCAAAAAAAGCCAGTTGTCATAATAGGCTGCCTTACAGTGGAAATAAATTAAAACCCTTATAGGTGGAGGCAACACTTACATAATCATTTGAGTGTACTTGCTTTTGAATGATCTCATGATAAAGGTCCCGAGGAGCCCACAAACATACCACTAAGGAGTCACTTTACACCAGGATTCATGAGTAGCAACTGTTTCTTAAAAGAAAACAAATTTCTGTCCAGGGAATTTGAACCACTCCAAAAGATTTAACGACTTGCAGGGGTTTGTACGTCAGTCACATCTGTTCTGAAATGAAATGCTTCTTCCTGTTGCTAAATTGACTAACCCTTAACCTCACTAGATTAACCCCAAAGATTATTCCTGTTTCATTAGCTGTGCAATAGTCAGGGCCTTTATGTTTATTTCAGCACATGGAACTCATCAC
>NW_004444057.1:8937766-8938850 GCF_000243295.1 Trichechus manatus latirostris | reverse complement strand
AAGTGTATGTGTTAAAAAATGTGTCCTACTTATAGCTCTAAAACTGGTTTAAGCAGTTAAATTTTTCTATAAGAATTCTTTTGGACCCAAACTTTATCACTGTGTTATAATATTTGAAATATATTTGGGTCACTTTTCGATACGTTTACTAGGGAAAGTAAGAGGTACTTAATAATGATAGTTAATAACAAGACATTAAACCACAATTGTTTCAAGAATCAAGTGTGTTATACGTATGTGCTTGGTACATTCTGGATTTTTCTGGCTGCTGCCAGAATATGTCTAATGAGCAAATATTTCTCAGGCTATTTGCTTTTCCTAAAAGATTCTTTGGGGAATAACAAACATCTTCGAGAAGAACCTTACTTGTCTTTGGCTCTTTATACTGGCAAGTGGAGACACAGAACCTAGATCCAAATATATTTGATTAGGCCTTTTTCTTAGCCAAAGTATGAGGTAGGTGAAATGAGTCTTCAGTTTTCCTTAGGCGTTCTTCCTTTAGACTCCTCCATCATGCCCTAGATGCCCAGAGGATTGTATCCTGCCTCTTTCTATTCACAAGTCTGAAAGTCTCCATTTTCTCACACCTTTGTCTACCCTCAACCCCAAACCATCAGTCCTTATGTCTTACTACACTCCCTGTAGGTAAACTACATGATTGACAGTAAGGAAATCAAGTTTATCCCCCGTTCCACCACTTCTGTTCCTCACTCCCACCACACCAACACACCAAACTTGTGCCTCTGCTCATGACAGCCTTCTGCCTGGGAACATTCTTCCCCATCTTTGGCTGTTGACCACCTCCTAATCATCCTTCATGAGCCATCTCTGATACCTAGCTTTTCACAAAACTTTCCATGTGTTTTTAGTAGGTATGATTTTTTCCCTTCTTTGAAACCTTAGAATTATATGTTTATACCTCCATCTTAGAATTATTTGCTTGAGCATGTATTTCCTACTGTTTTTCTCTTATGAGTCCCTATACTAGATGATGTATGACAAAAAAGTAGTCCTATTGGTTGGGCCCTTCCCTACATGAGTCATGTCTAAAGGCCTTAATAAAACCCTTGCTCAATAAATGATT
>NW_004444057.1:8932686-8936621 GCF_000243295.1 Trichechus manatus latirostris | reverse complement strand
TGCACATAATTTTCTGGGCTGTAATCTTTATAGGTGCAAATGGTCAGGTCTTTCTCCCATGATGCCACTGGGTGGGCTTGAACTGCCAACCTTTCAGTTAGCAGCTGAGAGCTTAACTGTTGAACCACCAGTATTAAAAACAAGAGTTTGCTGTTATTTTAAGAGTGCATGAGAACTTGGATTTTAATTTGTCTCTGACACAAAGTAAAAATGAAAAGCCATATTAACCAACAGTAGTTATCATAGGAACTACATTTGCCAGAATCTCCCTCCCTGTATGATTCTGGATTAGACTTGGTGAAAAGAGGAATTTGCATGGGATTTGGAAGGCAATATGGAAGCAGCATCCATTAATCTGGAAGTCTTTTTGCTGTCAGTTGCAGTGATGAGCAGAGGTATAGGTGTCTGGCAGGTTCTAGCTTGACCTTGCTCTTCTGGGCTCTGTGGCCACCTCTTCTTTCCAACCTCTGGCCCTGTTGACCAACAGCAATCTCAGATCCAGGAGCAGATGCTTGGCTGTGGACCCACAAAGGAGGTAG
This sequence comes from Trichechus manatus latirostris, assembly GCF_000243295.1. Lineage (NCBI taxonomy): Eukaryota > Metazoa > Chordata > Mammalia > Sirenia > Trichechidae > Trichechus > Trichechus manatus. The sequence continues at coordinate 8,936,082 of NW_004444057.1, read as the reverse complement.
GTACATGGAAACAAACGGCATCTCATAGAAATCTTTTCAACTCCCCCCCACCCCATTTTTATAGTCATACGTAGCTGGCTGCCTGTGGCCACTTGAATTGATTGGTTGGTGACTCCTCTGATCATCCAACTCCCTCTTAAGGACCTTCACTTTCCCTGCAACTCCCGCAGTTGTGAGAGCTCTAATCTCTCATCTCGTAACACTTATAGTGACACTGCTCTGCTGATTGAATCCTGACAATTACTGGTATCAGAGTGTTTCCAGGGTACAGAACTTAAAAAATGGAATCTGGAATTGGCTCTCTAGTCTGACTAGATTTAATGGCATTAATGACTGTTGCCAATGCAGTGGGACACGGATCATTCATGGCATACATTTAAATTCTCACCTATAGTCAGCTGGAGTCAAATGTCTATAGAACGCAAGGCTCTGGATTACCAAGTAGCTACTGCATTAGAACATTTTCATGGAAACAAAGAAAATAATGACTGTAAGGCTGATTAACTGCTTCTAAATGAGCTTCAGGATCTAAAATAAGAAAACAATAAGCGTGGGAAATTAAATCCACAGCTCAATGTCTAGGTTGGGAACCAGAAAGCTCTATGACTGCCTTGAAATAAAACCTTTTAGCAGTATTGCTGATGCTCCTCCGGTCCCACCCCCATCACATACCGTGTCCTCTAAATGTATACCCAGACTTAAGTCCTGGAAGATCTAAGGGGATCAGGTACAAAGTATGACTTGTGAGGTGGTACCATACACACGAAAGAAAATGCAAGGTTTTGCCAATTCATATTCACAGAAACCTGGGACACATGTATGTGACTGTTTATTAAGGGTGTTAGATTAGGGTGAAGGAATATAATGTTGATCAGCCTAGTTTTTTTTTTTTTTATATAGGTGTACTAAGCAGAGATTCTGGATTCAATGTGTTAGTTCAAGTGGCTGGGAGTTGCTCCAACAATTTGACTGAAAGCTGGATCAAGTGGTGGCCCACAGTGAACAAAGTTGAGATGCCAGAACTTGCTTGCTATACTATAGCGTCCAAGTCAAACTAAACCTGTTCCTGTCGAGTCGATTCCTACTCATAGCCACTCTATAGGACAGAGTAGAAGTGCCCCATAGGATTTCCAAAGAACGGCTCGTGAATTTGAATTGCCAACTTTTTGGGGAGCAGCCAAGCTCTTAACCACTGCACCACCAAGGCTCCATTACTGTAGTGCAGAGGAAGGTATACAAAAGTTTAGGGAGTGTAGAATTATTTACCGGATGGGGCAATTTATCCTAATTCTCAAGCAGAAATTGGACTGCTACTACACAATATACTATATTTAAGAGAACAGTATGTCTAGAATTCTAGAGGTCCTCTGAGGTACCTTTTAATTCTTCTATATCCTGTGATAAATGTTAATGGAAAACTACAACAAGTCAATATAGGAAGGATAGTCAATGGCACAGATGGTTCAGGAATGAAGATTTGAGTCATTCAACCAGACAAGGAACAATGATCAGATGAACTGCTTGATAAAGGCAAAGGAAGCATGGGATGGACGATGAAAAAAGCAGGTTATAAACACCTGATTGGATCATGTCACTTATTGCAGAGGCAAAGACTACAGTGGCTATGAGGATTTCTTTCTTGCTTTGATATAAATATATTTGTTTTTTTTTTTTTTTTTACCAATTAAAACAACTTTTTTCCTTCTTCCATTTCTCTACTATCTAGCATAAGATGTGTTGATATAGGTTAATCCTATATCTTAGTAATTACATTAAAGGATATGCATGGTAAGGACTAATCTAGAAACAAAATTTCCCCTATATTAAAATATATTATTAAAATGAAAGGGAAAATATTAATGAGGGGAGTGTGATATACTGAAAAGTTGGGGTTTATCCTACTTGCAAGCTATCGGTATCAGGTTAGCCTGCCACAGTTCCAGGGCAGAAGACACAAGACTCTCGGATTAGAGACAAAGGACTTTATTACTCAAGCAATTCCACTAGCCAGAGACGCAACATTTTCTTGCACCAGTTCTCTGAGCCCCAGTTTTCACAGGGTAACATGAAGAGAGCCAGGTGACACCTGCACATGCAATGGGCTGTGTTACAGGGGAGGAACTCTAATTTTAGGGAATCTGAAACTTTTATAATGAGCAGTAAGCACGCCTGCCCTTTGCTCCAGAGAGAGACACTATCTCCACTTCCGCCGCTTTCACTATACAAACATCGTTTAAAAGATAGTCCAGAACAAAAGCAGATAGTGCCTATGTTCACAAGACATGTACAAATGCCAGAGACCTATGAACAATTGTCTCCCAACAGGAAGTTTCACATAGCTTATTGAAAAATCTAAGAAATCATGTGAATCATGTACAATATTTTCTCACAAGAAAAATTTTAAGCTGACTTTTTAACGTTTCACAGAACTGTAAAACTTTTCAATTTTTAAAAGGAATAAACACAATGAAACTACAACAGTTTTATAAGCTTTTTGTTTTTCCTCGTTCCTAGGGAAAAGGCTGAAAAGTATTTAGTAAATATTCTCATAATGATTTGTGAGGCTAAATACTATACTCTTTCAAAACCCTGCAAAAAGATACAATGAAATGGGTGGATCTATGCTTTTTTTGTTAAAAATATTAAAAAAGAAAAACTAAAATCTAATGACAACATGTTAAAATAATACATATTTTTGTAAGATGTTACCATTTCTATAATGGTTTCTCTACACTATATCAACAGTGCAATGGTGATTCAGTGTAAATCTTTACAGTGTTTCATTGTTACAATACTTGTGTTCAAGTACATGTTCATGAACATGATCAAAGTCTCTATTTTGACTTTTCTATTATTAAAATAAGGTTATAATTACAGTAGAACTTTTCCTATTGATGTCTCTATATCTAAACCAAATTCATAATACATTCTCTGAAAACCTGTTCAACAGTATGAGGTTAGTTATGTTCCACAGATTACAGAAAATGGGCTAATTCTGCACCAAGACACACACACACAAATGATTTCTCTCCATATATTACTAAACTATTAAGCCAAGTTAGTATACATTCTGGATAACTTAATAGTATTGGTGGGGAGAGAATAGCACCTTAGAGACAGCCCTAACTTAAAAAAAAATTTTTAAATTCATTTTTTAAAATGATCTTGTTTTTGTTTTTTTCTTTTTCATTTTATTCCGGTAACTGGATCCAACTTATTCATATAAAATTATTTATGAAGTTATATAGGATAAATCAAGATGTTTGTGTAACCAAACCAAACACCACATTGATGTCTGGCAGGCAAAAAATAAATTAATTTGATTAAATTATATGTAATCTGATAGCATTTGGTCTGAAAAACATGCTAGTGTGTGTGCTTATAAATAATGTAACT
>NW_004444057.1:8920807-8929303 GCF_000243295.1 Trichechus manatus latirostris | reverse complement strand
TCTGTCCTGTAGGGTCGCTACCAGTTGGAATTGACTTGGTGGCAGAGGGTTTGGTTTGATACATTTAAATAAATCAAATTTAGTGAGAACCAAACTAACTGGTATAGGTTTTTAACTCTCAAGTATTAAAGCAATATGCAAAATACGAGAAGCCAAAAGCATGTGTATGTTTCTGAAAACCATTCCCGTTTGTGGTCTGCTTACCCAGCCTGGGTGATGTGATTGTATTCACATTAATCTTCTCATTGCAGGGCTGAAGGTGACATGGTCTGTACGCTGCAGGCTTTTCTGAAGAAAAGCACTCATTTCCATGTCTTCCTGTGATCTTATGCATGCACTGGATAACACGGGACTGCATTCCCTTACCACAGCTAATGGAGCACTAGGAGAGATGAAAGTTTTGTTAAAATTCCTTCTTACGCTTCCCTTCTTCCAGTTTGTGAGCCACCTTTCTCTATATTTTTAAATATGGAACATGAGTCATGGCATCTGGAGTTGATGTAAAACATGGGTTGGAAACACTGATGTTCATAACTTGGGCACAATGCTGATCAAAACCTCTGGCTGATTTAAAGCAAAGCTTTGGGTAACAAAGGACATAGGAGAAAAGAATAGTGAAAGTTGGAGAGTGTAACTTGAAGGGAAAGAGTGTCAAATGGTGAACGACACTAGTAATGCACACAGGCAGACTTAATTTTCAAAGTTATAATACCTAATTTTCAAAAAATAATTAGTTCATTACTCTTTAATTTAGTTATTGATGTTCAAGAGTCTGCATATACCCAATTGTGGAGCTGTATCCTTGTTAAAATCTATCTATTCATCTGCTTCATTTGCTTTGGCCATGTTAAAATGTTTATCAACTAATACCAAGATGGTTTACCAACCTGATGTGTTATTGAAATAACTGATTTCTTGGTCGGTTGAATGATATCCATATTGTGCTATTAAAAATAGTTGATAATCTGGATTATTCTAGTAGCATGCCCTTTTAATCTATTCCTTGCATTTCAGCTAACTATAGTTTGCCTTTATTTGTAAGATATGTTGCCAAGAATATTTAACATGCATTGGTCTTTTACTACAGAAGTCTCTTGGATCCATGTATATTACCAGATTTAATTTGCATCACAAACTGATGTTAATATGACTAAGAGAATGCAATTATTTTATACTATCAAAATTATATGCAAGAGAGGGAATATGTTTGAGTTTCTGAAAATGATTATTTACTAGCCACATTATTTTCTACACCTTACAGATTTAGCCAAACTTGGCTAAAGAGATTTATTAAGTCTATCAGTAGAAATATTTAAAGAAATGATCTTGGTGTATAATATTTTACTTGAAAATTGATAGATGCTTCTGATTGTTACCTTTTAGATATACAGACATAAGATTCTTAATTTTTTCTTTCCTGTATCTTACCAATTCTTTCATAGAATTGCATTCTCTTTGGTGTCAATTCTTCCTTCTTGATCATGGTCTCTCTCATCTCTTATTTCCATTCGCACAAGGAGCATTCTACACAGGCCCTTATCACCTCAGGATTGTTCTACTGCAATAGTATAAACTGTTCACTTTGTCTTTAGCCCCCAATCTTCCATTCAAAATTGCTTTATATGTATAATCTCTTTGGTTAAAAACCTTTAGTTATTAAGTTCTCCCCTGCCTATAAGATCAGGCACAACATCCTAATATTCTCAGGCTGTCACTTATCTACCTCTTCAATTTATTTTCCACCACTCCTCTTCAGGAATCATTGGTTCTATTATATACTAGCTAATCATGTCCACACAATTCCTATTACCACCTCTACAGTTGTGTTCATAATATTAAACAACCAGTTGTTGTTGGGTTGATTCTGTCTCATGGCGACCCCATGTGGAGTAGAACTGTGCTCCATAGGGTTTTCAACGGCTTTGATCCTGTTTTGTTGCTGTTGAGAATATGCACAGTGAAACATACATGAATTCAACAGTTTCTACATGTTGTGTAACCATTCTTACCCTTCTTTTCTGAGTGATTTCTCCTTCATTAACATAAACTCACTACCCCCTAAGGTTCCTATCTAATCTTTCGAGTTGATATTGTCCATTGATCCCATATAGATAGTTCTTAAAAGAGCATAATGCTCAAGGCAGATGTTTTTTTACTAGTTAAGTTGAACTACTGTTTAGTTTTAAGATGACTTCAGGGGATATTTTTTGTTTAGGCTGTGATCTTTTAGAAGTAGATCACCAGGCCTCATTTCCAAGGTGCCTCTGGGTGGATTACTCCTGTCTAAAATGCTTTGCTTCTTTTGAAAACACAAGTTCAAGTCTATCTCCTTCATGAAGTCTTACAAAATTTTCCCAATTACCTATGCCATATTTATGGAACATTTGTGGTTTAAAGCCACATATCCATATATGTGAGGCTATACCTTGGAATTACGTGGAGAAATATTTTAAAATTACAGATTTCAAAGCCAAGAATTTCTAAGTCCATAAACTGATGTGGGGTCTAGGAATCTGCATTTTTAAAAAAGTATCCAGGTAATACTGCTGTTCAGCCAAACTGGAAACTATTGGTCAACAATGTAAATTCTGTATTTAACACTTGTAATTTGTATTATTTCTTATCTTTGATAAGATATTTTAATGCATCTATTTTGTTTTAGCTAGATGGTAAATCTCTTAAAATTAGGCTCATTGATATGTCATGTTCAATAAGAAACATCACATTCCATGTATGCAAATAGCTTGCTTGCTGACAGAATAATGGAATTATTATGTATGTGTGTCATTAATATGAACCTACTTTACAGATAAGTAATCTTTCTCCATTTTATTTTGTAAATATTTCTGCATAGTGCTCTCTTTGTATCTGATAAATTCTCAGCTTTCTGCAAATAGTAGATTAAAGAACAGGTGGTATGTTACAATTTTTCCTCTAACTTTTGCAGAATCTGAATGTTTCAAGTTTACTTTCTGTGATCCAAAATCAGATAATACTTCAAGCTTTCTTAGAATTTAAAACTATCATGAGAGGAATAACTGTTTGACATAATCTTTCTCCCATGAAAGCTTTAATTTTAATATTACTGTATAGAATGGATGTAATTATATAAAGATACCATGTTTCTTAAAAAATATTTTCAGGAAAATTCAAAATAATTAAATTAAAAACTTTTAGGGGGGTGAAGATTATATGATACTACCATTTTAGTATTTACTCCTAAAATTTCTGTAGATCTTGAAAGTCATCACAATATCTGAGATACCAAAAGAATATTAAATGCTTTGTAATAGATGAACTCATTCTGCTGTGATAAAGAAGGTCATCTATCATATCTCAGATATAAGTTCAGTAATCAGCCACAGACTATTCCCTATACTTTTGATCAATCTCCTATAACAAACTCCAGAGACCTGAGCAAACTGAGGTAACACATTATTTTTCAGGATTATTGTAAATAAAATAACTTAGAATAAAGAATTTTAGCAAATAATGGGTGAAGCGTTATTTTCTTGAGAAACAAAAAAAAGTGCTTTTTGCATTCCTTATGCCAGTTATTTTGTAACTATTTGGACATAACCTGGAAATAAATATATTTTTCAGGAGATAGTAGAAGTTCTGCAGTTTATTTAAATAAAACAGTATCATTTTGAGTTGATTCCGACTCACAGCAACCCTATAAGACACAGTAGAACTGTCCTATGGAGTGGCTGGTGGATTCAAACTGCCCACCTTTCAGTTAGCAGCCAGGTGTTTAACTACTGTGCAACCAGAGCTCCTTTTTTTTTTTTTTTAATAATAAAAGCATCAAGGCTTTACCAGTAATTATTTTCTTTATAAAACTGGTGAAACTTTTATTATAAATATGTGAAAAATGAATATATAATAATTAGAATCCCAAGGAATCTTCTAAACTAGGTCTTACTTTTATTATAGAAGATAATACCAAGTAATTAGATTTTTTTCAAGTCATGTCAGTATGATTAAACACAAACATACAATAAAAGAAAAAGCCAAAATATTTCTACAGTTGAAGTTAAGAGACCTTGTTCTAATATTGCCTCTAGCAACTAATTTACCTGAGATTTATTTTTCCTTTTTGTTAAGCAAGGCATTGCATTAGATCATAGCTACAGTTTAGTTTTAAATTTCTACAAAAGTTGAAATTCCAAATACCTTATTATTAAAAGTTACTGCACTCTGGCAACTTTTAACTGGTGAAGCTACGTAGTGGTGAAGGCTCTAATCTCATTAATTATTCACTCTGCCACTCAATAATGGCGTGACAGAAATTCTGTCAAATGAAGTCTCCAAAGTCTATTTTCCTTAGTGTCTCAAAGTACTCAATTATTTATTGTTTTTTAAAATATTTACTGATTACCCATTATATTCAGGGAATCATGCAGACAATAAAAATAGTGGAGATTATACTATGGATCTGGTACATTCTTCAATGAACTTAATTAACAATATACAATGACATAAAATAGATGACATTAGGAGCAGATTACTAAACACTATGGAAGTTAGGCAGTTTCATCCACTTTTAGTCAATTGTGTGAAATTTTAAATTAATCAGTTACCCTACAGAGCAACTATTTGCTGCTTAGGATCAAAGAAAACTAAAATACAACCACTGAAAGCTTTTACTCCATATAATAATAACAGTAGCCAACACTTAGTATTTATTACATGCCCGGCACTGTATTAGAAGTTATATCTATTCTAATACCTTTTGGAAGCCCATAAGTACTGTTGGTATTCATTTCTAACAGATGAGAAAATGGAGGCTCAAAGAAGTTAAAAAAAAATTGCCCCAAATTGTACAACTAAGAAGCAGTAGAATTGGAATTTGAACCCACATATACTGAAATCAGAGCTTGGACGCTTAAGCACTAGTGTATATTAGAAGATTGCTAATACTCCTGTTTATGGTAAGTCAGTCAGAAATCTTTTCCCCCACCCTACCAAATTAACCTGTAATCCTCCTATGTTACTATTAAATTAAACACTAATGGATTAGACGGACTCTTTGTTTTGTTTTATGGTGTATCTTAGGTTATGTGGCACAAGGTAAATTTTTTTGCCCTAAGGACAACCCACATGTGTGATTCATCTTTAGACAGGGTGATCATATAATTTATCACTCAGAGCAGGGCACTTGTGAAAAAAAGTCACTGATAATAATTATTCCAAGATTACCGTTATACACTGGGACAGTCCTGGGTAAACTGGGACATATGGTCACCCTATTCATTGACCTACTGATAAAAAATAAAAAATAAAAAATAAAAAATAAAAAATAAAAAATAAAAAATAAAAAATAAATCCTGTTGCCGGCAAGTCAATTCTGACTCATAGCAACCCTATAGGACAGAGGAGAACTTCTCCACAGGGTTTCCAAGCAGTGGCTGGTGGATTCGAACTGCTGACGTTTTGGTTAGCAGTTATAGCTCTTAACCACTTCGTCATCAGACCTACTGATAGATCTGTATATTAGACAATGAACACAAATGAATGGATACCTTAAATGCCTATTTCAGGCATTATCTAATATGATTTTACATAGAATATATTGGTTAATATTCCTCATAACCTTAATAAGTTTACAACTAACTGCAAAGAGTGAGGCTCATAGTTTATTTCATTCATTTGTTCATTCATTCATTCAACAAATATTTATGAAAGCCTACAAGGAGCTCTAGTGGCATAGTGGTTAAGAACTCAGCTGCTAACCGAAAGGTTGGCAGTTCAAATCCACCAGCTGCTCCTTGGAAATCCTATGGGGCAGCTCTACTCTGCCTATAGGGCTGCTATGAGTAGGAACCAACTTGACGGCACCTAACAACAACAACGTGTCAAGCCCAGTTCTGGATACTAGGCTGTCATAATGAAAAAAAAAAAAAGACAAAAATCTGTACCCTCAAGGAGCTTATATTCTAATGGAGGGGGGAGGCTGTAAGATAAGAAAGAAAATAAAATACATTGTATTTTTGGTGTTGATAAGTGCTATAGAGAAAACAAAAGCTGGAAAGGAGAATGGGAAAGGTTTAGGGAATGGAGTATTGCAATTCCAGTAGGATGTCTCTAAGAAGGTGACAATGACTTGCCCCATCAGAAGGAGAGACAGATCTCAAATGTAAGTTTTTTGATTCCAAATATGATGTTCTTTCTACCATATGCTTTCCATAGTTTTTACACATACATTTTTGGACCATGATAATCCAAACTGCTTAATAAGAAGGATGAGATGTTACAAATTGTTTAATCAGAAGGATGAATGAATGCAGTGGAATGTGAAGTCAATGTTTCTTCAGGCTTTGCACCAATTTCAACTTCTTCCTTCCCTCCCTCCTTCCTTTCTCCTTTCTCTCAGACTTTTATAAATTTTAAACCTTGCTCTTCACACATGTATCAAATACATTTAAAATATTTTTGAAACAATGCAGCACTATAGACTTCCACTAAAGGCCAAAATGCTAAAGTGTCAAAATCAATTTGCCAGCAACCAGTAAAGAAACACAGTGTGTACCAATAACTTGCCATTGATGTTTCTTTTACAAGGAAACTTTCGTGACTGGAGTATTTTAACAAGAGAGACTTACAATGTCTGATAAATATTCTGTTCCCCAGACAGCTTTAATATTACCCCAAAGGACTTTTGAAACAAAGGGCGTCATGAAACAATTCCATGAACTAGAAGTCTTTAATTCTGAACAGGAAACATACTTTTGGTGCCCCAGGTTTACTAGAGTCAAAAAAGAAGCAGTACTTTTTAGATCAAAGTTAAGCATCTTAGAAAATTGCACACGTTGATTTCAGAGTTAAAGCAGATATTTTGACAGAGATAACAAGGCACAAGGAAAAATGATGTAGGTTACCCCCCCCAATAAACTCCAAAGTCGCTGAAAGTGAAATTTGTTTTATTGATTTAGTCCTATTCATAATTTTGTCCTAAGAAAATTATGATCTTCACTGCACTTGGGTCCACATGAGTAATATATTACACAATGACTGTGCCACCAGGGCTCCTTTAATATCACCATAAATTTCTCTTATGATGGAAAAAATCATTCCATGCCTTGGGACACTAGTGACAATTCTTAATACTGTATTAAATAATACACCGTAAATTGCGTGTCAAACACTAAACATAATAAGGGGAACTTTCTCAATAATTCAAACAGTTCAGGCTATTCAAATGATTAGAAAAAATATTTTAGTCAATGAGGATCATGCATATAACCTTTAGTAAATTAATTTGGTAATAAAAAGAAGGCTTCATCCTCTTTAAAGCGAGATACACATTATTGAATCTAATAACACTTTCTATCACCTAAAACTTTATTTCCTTTTGTTGTTCTTATGCCAGGTAATAAAAGATGACTGATCTTATTTTACCTAAGAAAATTTGGTCTAAATAAACTACCTGACAGGGAAATAGCTGGGTAAATACAAATGACGTCCAGGTTGGTGGGAGTGTAGAAGAGAAGTTTTACTTAACTCACATGTTTATGTTTTTCTAAAAACAGTCAAGGATGAGCTAGTAATAGATACAGACTCAGACTCTTAGCATGTTATATTTACTAACTCAGGAGATGGCACTGAGCTGGCAAGGTTTGTGAATACTGACGAAAGAAGGTTGAGATGACTGAATGATTTAGCAAATTTACGGAATGACCTAAATGCAAACAAATGAGGGGAAATAGAAAAACGGTAGAGGAAAAAAAAAATCACACACTTAACAAATGATTAACAATTTCTTGACTGTGACATTATCATAGAAACAAAGAGATAAAACAAACTGAGTGTACGTGACGTCCATCTCTGGGAAAAGGCAAGGTGAATCCTTTTCTTCTATCATGGAAGATGGATGATTGGCGAGGCATTGCCAAAAAGGACATTGCAATAAGAAGCAGAACATGGAAATTTCACTCCTGGCATAGCATTAATAATGGTATTAATAGAAATCTTTGCTAAGATCTTGGTTTAATACTTTAAAAAAGTACTAAACATTAAAACATCTTTAATTCAAAAAAGAAGGGCTACAGGCACCAATCAACAGCAATCTATAAATTTGTCAGTGTCAAAATGAGGGAGAACAGTCACCATGAATTCAGGACGTCCCTCAAGACTTGTCCATAATCCCAAATGGAGCTACTGTTACCAATATAAAATTATCTTCCTGTTATTGAAAATTCATGTAGGAATTTCCACAATGACTCATGATATAACCTGCCCAGTATCATGTCTCTGTCTAATTCACCAAAGAACATTGTTGTCTTCTTAGCCACGAAGTAGCCTATGTACTTCTGAACAATTTAACTTCATGTAAATGCCCTTTATAAATGGGATATCCATAAATACCTTTTGACCACTTCCCTCTTTAGAGAAGAGACAGTCACTCTTTCCACTGATTGCTGCTTGTTGTGGTGCTTCCACACCTCACAGGTCCTAAGAACCACTAGATCTATTTTCTGTACTAGTTTTGATGTT
>NW_004444057.1:8915539-8920460 GCF_000243295.1 Trichechus manatus latirostris | reverse complement strand
TCTAACAATTACTGTTATAGAAAACATTCTGCATTTGTCCACTAAGTTATAATTTGAAATAATTTATGATTTTGAACATTGAGCTAAAAATACTTCCATATCTAGACTTAGGCATTAAGCTTCCATGGAAAAAATGCCAAACTTTAAAATTATTGGTTAAATATCCATTTCTACTTTACATTTCAGGACTTCAGAATAGTCACATAGGCACTATTTTGTTGACAGTTATTTGTCACTCAATATTTAGATAATCTAGATTTGTGGGCCATATGGAAGATTATGGTACAAGTATGTTTGTAGTCTTAGGTTAAATGATCAACTAGCCAATGAATTTATAGAACTATTAACCTGTGCATGTTAAATACTATCCTAACAGAACTGCAAAAACTCTTCAAGCTGTAAATTCTGTAAAATATTTTCTTAAAAGACCTTACCAAAGAGGCAGAAAACCCAACAGTAAAAATACCACTATAAAGTATTTATTTAAAGCTTTGTTGGATAACCACTATAAACTAAATTAACACTGGTCTACATTTAAACTTGCTGAAAAAAAATCAGTGTGTTTAGGGGTTAAAAATAATAATTCTCACACTTGGCCAGGAGAAAGATTACCCGAGATTCCTTCCTTCTAGACTGTGCCAGAGATATATATTTTGGAGAGAATGTGTATTCTCCAGGCCAACAGCTAAGGAAGGCTCTGTAATGCTTTACTCATTTCCAGCTGGCCTCTGTAAGAAATAGGAATTCCTAAATTAAGCGAAAATGTCACTAGCAAACAGAGTTCAAAAAAATTTTTTCATCCAGTATAACAATCCTACAGAACCTGATATAACCTATAATGATAAGTGCCAATCTGTAACAATGTTAACAGCACTGACTTGGACAATTTGTCTTCGAGAATAAATGGATTACTCAAAAGTGGTTTAACAAGAGTGAAGTAGCTTTTAGAGTGGAGAGTGGACCTCATAATGAAACTAAATGATGACTTCTACTGGAAATTATTAGCACAGCATTCCTATTCATTTATGTATATGTTTGGCAGTTCCATCTTTCAACTTTTTAATAAAGTGAGTGTGAAACAAGCATACTAAGGAACAAAAGTTAGGTTTGTTTTTTAAGATTTGTTATTTATTTTGGTCAGGGTTTCAATGTCTTCTTAAAGTGGTTTGACTGCCTTATTCAACACATGGTTATTTGGAATTAAACCCATTCCTAGAGGTCAGACATTTGAGGCTTTTTTTTTTTCTTTCTTCATTTAATTAATTCATTTTTTGGTTTTATAGCAAGCACCTTTTGTCTCTTTAAGGAACATGTATGGATATAGTTATAGTGAATCAAAGAAAAGTATGCGGCAAAACCATGTAGATTGTTTATGAATGATTTGCAGAGAAATGAACTAATGTTATGAAAGGAAAGCCAAAATAATCCGGAAAAATTTCTTTTTTTTAAAAAAATATGAAAGTATACACTGATCCACAAAAATGGAAGGAAACAAACGATGTTCTGCCTAAGAAAGCAACTAATAAACACAAAGTGTTGTGCATGTTTGCAGTTCTGCCAGCCCTTGGCCCATCAATCACAGGGTGTTGCAGTGGGGGAGAAAAGGTCTATGAAGACATTTCTGTTTTATCACTGTCATTCCAGTGGAACACCTTCCCACCAGAGAGAAGAGAACTTTTAGGAATGACAGTGATTAAATTTCCTTTTTCAAATAAAATATTTTCTCCATCTTATCCAACAATTCTATGTAAAAAATGGATCAGATCATTCTGTGGCCATGTTGAGAAGGGCTTTTTTTTTTTTTAATGAAGTCTTTGATTTACATAGAACTTAGGGCATTATATAAATTATATAATTTATACCTATAAATTATAATTTATACCTATAAATTATTCTAACATAAAATAAACTAAGTATATTCCACTTCACAGAGATAATTCCGAAGTGTGTTTTGCTCCCATCTACTGCTTCTCTTGCAGGTTAGATAGTTGCTATGTGGTCTGTTGGCAGGTATTCCTGCCAAATGGATTCAAGAGAATGCAAAAAAAAAAAGTCTGTCAGCTTCCATGAAGCTCAACCTTAAGAACTTTTTTGGCTCAAATACCATGACGTTCAAATGAGGATGGATTTTCTTCATTAAAAAAAAAAAAATCACATTTTCAAGCAGTTTGAGTAACCATATAGGAAAAGGTGACAGGAGTCATATGTTTATATAACATTATATTGGTTAGTTTAATTTTCCTGAGGAAGAAAAAGCTAGTTACTAACGCTAAGTTTTATGAAATATCTTAGTTTTAGAAAATTAGAGTCAGAAAAATCAAATGGATAATGCCACATAAGAAAAGAAATACAATGTTTAGATGTATCACACATTTTTTGCTCACCTAATGAAAAAAGGTAATACTCCTTAATAAACACGGGTTGATTCTGTCAGAATTTAGCAGTCATTTATTCAATAAGCATTTACTACTCATAAGGCAATGTTCTGTCACTGAGAGATTTGGTGAGTTAAGACATTCTTAATGAAACAACGTGTTGCTAGTTTTGTGTACTGCTGAGTTGACTCATAGCGATCCCATGTGACTGAGTAGAACTGCCCATAGGGTTTTCTAGGGTGTAATCTTTACAGGAACAGATCATCAGGGCTTTCTCCTGCAGAGCTGCTGGGTGGGTTCGAACCACCAATCTTTCAGTTAGCGGCCCAGTGTTTAACCGTTGTGCCACCAGGGCTCCTTTTAGTAACAGTTTAAGGCAATAATTAATTGAGAAAAAGTAATGTAGTCAATGACTGTGGAAGGAGTTCTGAGGCTGTCATTTATTGGAGAAGCCCTTAGGAAAATTGGCACTTGACTTGGTCTTTGGAGGGTTTGGTTAGTTGGAAGAAACACATTCTCGGCAAACAGAACTACACGTACAAAGACATGGAGATTGCGGAAGTACAAACTGCTCAGGTCTGAGCTTAGTGGAAACAGTGAGTTAATGAAAATTGTGAGACAATTCTCAATAGGTGGGAAAAGTCCAGAATATAGAAAGCTTTTGATGCCAGAGTATTTGGTAGATGACATTATAGCCAATGGTGAGTCTCTGGAAGTATTTGGGCTATAGAAGAGTGATGAAGTCATCCCTGAGTGGATGGAACTAAGAGAGGAGGAATGTGGGGGATAAGAAAGCCAGTTAGAAATCATTACTCTAGTAATGATGAAAAAGTAAGGGACTGTAGTATTATATTGGGGGTAATGAGCAACAGAGGCAAAAACCCTATCTGTGTATGGAAGAATAAGAAGTGTCAAGAATAGTTTCTAACCTAGGTAGCTTAATTGATGCATATATTTTTCTAATTGAAAAACAGCCTTTATTTTACCTTTTCACCCAGGAGCTTGTTGTCTTGTTTATGGGACATGAAAAATAAAGATTGCCTTTTTGCCTGCCAAGTCTAGCCTACTTTTTTTTTTTTGGTGAAAATATACACAGCAAAACATACACCAATTCAACCATTTCTACAAGTACAATTCAGTGACATTGACTACATTCTTCAAGTTGTACCATTCTCATTATCCTTCTCCAAATTATTCCACCACCATTAACAAAAACTCACTGCCCCCAAGCTTGTCATCTAAACTTTCAAGTTGCTGTTGTCAATCTGATCACATTTAAATAATTCTTTAAAAGAGCACAATGCTCAAGGCAAACATTCTTTACTAATTATGCTAAACTACTGTTTGGCTTAAAGATGACCAAAACCAAACCAAACCAAACCCACTGCCCTCGAGATTTCCACCCATAGCAACCTTATAGGACAGAGAAGACTGCCCCATAGGGTTTACAAGGAGCTGCTGGTGGATTCAAACTGCCAACCTTTTGGTTATCACTTAACAACTGTGCCACTAGGACTCCATAAAGATGACCAGGGGATAGTTTTGGCTTAAGCTTTAAAGATTATCTCAGGGCAATAGTTTCAGGTGACAGTGACATTATTTAAGAAAAGGGAAAGGGGAATGGGATATCGTTTGGGGAAATAAGATTAGAAGTTTTGTTTTAAGTATATAAAATTTGTGGAGTTGCTGAAATGCCAATGGCACTCTTCTAGGGTGGCTTAAGTTTGAGTTGAGAATAAAGATACGGGCCCCCCATAACTCCCTCTAACCCATTCCTAATCTTAGTCAACATTCTTTTTTTGTTTGTTTGTTGTTGGGTTTTTTTTTTAATTGTAATTTAGATAAAGGTTTATAGAATAAACTAGCATCTCATTAAACAGTTAGTACACATATTGTTTTATGACATTGGTTAACAATCCCACGATATGTCAACACTCTCCTTTCTTGACCCTGAGTTCCCTATTACCAGCTTTCTTGTCCCCTCCTGCCTTCTAGTCCTTGTACCTGGGCTGGTGTGCCCTTTCAATCTCATTGTATTTTATGGGTCTGTTTAATCTTTGGCTGAAGGGTGAACCTTGGGAATGACTGCATTACTGAGGTAAAAGGGCGTCCAGGGGCCTTACTCTTGGGGTTTCTCCATCTCTGTCAGGCCAGTAAGTCTGTTCTTTTTTTGTGAGTTAGAATTTACTTCTATATTTTTCTCCAGCTCTGCCTGGGACACTCTGTTGTGATCCCGGTCAAAGCAGTCAGTGGTGGTAGCTGGGCACCATCTAGTTGAACTGGACTAAGTCTGGTGGAGGCCATGGTAGTTGTGGTCCATTAGTCCTTTGGACTAATCTTTCCTTTGTATCTTTAGTTTTCTTCATTTTCTCTTGCTCCCGATGGGGTGAGACCAGTGGAGTATCTTAGATGGCTGCTCACAGGCTTTTAAGACCCCAGACGCTACTTACCAAGGTAGAATGTAGAACATTGTCTTTATAAACTGTGTTATGCCAACTGAGCTAGATGTTCCCCAAGACCATGGTCCCCACAGCCCTCAGCCCAGT
>NW_004444057.1:8906604-8912588 GCF_000243295.1 Trichechus manatus latirostris | reverse complement strand
TTTTTTCTTTCAAGGTTTTTACATATGTCATCCCATTGCCTTCTTGCCTGCAAGGTTTCTGACAAATAATCAGAGCTTAGTCTTATTGTTTCTCCTCTGTATGTGGCAGTCAACATTCTTGAAAATACTCCTCTCTTGTCTCTCACAACTTTCCTCCTGCTCCTTTCAGTACTCCTTTCTTAGTCCCCTTTGCTAGCAGCTGTTTCTTCTCTCGCATGCCTTTAAAAGTGGGAGTTTCTCAGGCTGCATCTTTTCTTGTCACACTACATTCCCTTTTCACGTTCACTCATACTGTAAAAAATTTCAACACCATCTAGATACTGATGATCTCAAAATTTTTATTTCCAGTCCATACCTCTCCTTTGATTAGTCTACTAGACATTAGTATTTTACTGTTTTATGGACACATAAAACCACAGTCTAAAATAGAATCCATGAGCCCATCCCAAAAACTTATCCCTTCTCTAGGATTTCGTGTTTCATATCAGAGCATCACCAAGCATACAGGTTGTTCAGGCCAGAAAGTTAAACTGGGAGTCCTCCTTAACACCTCCCTCCTCCTCACCTCTCCCCACAGACAATCAACTCTAGTTCTGTTCATTTTAACCTCATAAATATTTCTCAAACCTAATCATTTCTCCCCATCTCTGCTGACACTACAGTAAGAATGTCCAGCATCTATTTAAAACTTATTATTATCTGACACTAGGAGCCCTGGTGGCCCAATGGTTAAGCACTCAGCTGCTAACTGAAAGGTTGTCAGTTCAAACCCATCAGTCACTCTACAGGAGAAAGATGTGGTAGTCTGCTCCCATAAAGATTATAGCTTTGGAAACCCTATTGGGCAGTTCCACTCTGTCATAAACTATTGCTATGAGTGGGAATCGACTTGACGGCACACAACAGCAACATTATCAGACACTACGTTAAGAACTTTCCATAAATTATTTCATTTGGGTTCATGAACTTATCTGAACAGCAGACCCAGAATTCAAACCTAAAGCTGTCTGATTCCATACACTAAACTATGTTACCTCCTATAGTGCCAAGTTTTCATCCTTTCCTAGATGCTACAGTATCCTCACAACATCTCTACACATGCACAACATCAAGCCATTATCAATACTGCAGCCTAAAAAAATTAAGGATTAAAAAGTTATGAGTTTTCTTTTAATCTCAGACAGAAACTGTTGACAATTTTATGAAACTAAAAAGTAACATATGGACATATAAATTATAAGCATATAAAGTCCTTTTTTCCAATATAATCCATATAAAATGTTTCTTATATATCTTTGCAAAAAATTTTAATATGTATAAGAGAATATATGTACATAACTTTTATTCACACAACATAACTCCTTTGCATGATGTTTATTTACTTAAATTATCGGTCTTGGAGGAATATTCTCATCAGCATGTATATGTATCTATAAATATTTTAAAAAGCTACAGTATTCCACTGTGTGAATGTAGTACTATTATTTATGTATCTAGTTAATGGGTGTGTGGGTTGTTTCCTAATTTTTATTTTTATAAACAAGGCTGAAATGATGACCAACGTTATACATATACTTAGCAAATTATGTGAGGATGACCATGAGGAAAATTCTTAGCAATAGAGTTTCTAAGTCAAAGAATGTGTGTATTTCAGAATGAGACCCCATTTTTTCCCCTATCGAATTGGCAAAAAAAAAAAAAAAATTATAAGATCCAGTCTTACAAGTGGTTTGGGAAAAGAGACATGTGGAAACAACTGGGCAAAGTGTAATCTCCTCCCTTTACGTGGGGCTTTCCAGTAGTCCCACAGTTTCCCTCAACCCACTTCTCTCATGTTGCCTCTCTGAGCCCTGAAGTCATTTTTGTGTGTGTGTGTTTACTTCTAAACATATTTGCTAGTTTTATTATACTGTATGGATTCAGGAGGCCTGGTGGAGCAGTGGTTAAGTACTCAGCTGCTAACCAAAAGGCCCAAACCCACCAGTGGCTCCGTGGGAGAAAGATGTGGCAGTCTGCTTCCGTAAAGACTACAGCCTTAGAAACCCCATGGGGCATGGGGCAGTTCTACTCTGTCCTACAGGGTCACTATGAGTCAGAATCTACTCAACGGCAATGGGTTTGGGTATTATGTAGATTCATATTCAGTACTATAGTATACAAGTTTTAGATTTGTATTTTTCTAATTCATCCTGCTATTTGTGTTTTGTCTCCTAAGATAAACTCTTCATCTTAAGTAGTTGAAAACATTTTTCCTTGGGCTGTGCACTTCATGGACACTAGATTAGTACTATTACTTCAGAATTACAGCATTTTGAAATTCAGAGAAAGCTGTAATCGCTTTGGTACATTTTATAAAATGTGGCATTGAGGCTAGGTGCCCTAAGGGACTGCTCCACTGCAAACAGCTAGTTGGACACTGGTTCTGCACCCTGGCTACACGGATGCTGGGGCACCAACCCAGTCATGCTGAAGCAGAATCTCAGTGCCAGGGCCCAGCAATCTGATTGTTAAAACAATTTTCCCTTTAGTTACATTTTGCATCAAAACATCCCATTTGATGCCTTTCTAACTGGCTAATCATTTGATATTTTCTGGCATTTTAAACATCTTTCTCTTGAGATATACTTTCCCTGGTATTTTATATACGTATACTTCAATATACCTAAAGTAAAATATGTTTAATGCTAAGACTACTGATTTTATTTTTATAATATTCTTACCAAATCTTATGTTTTTCATATGAAACCTTCTACCCCTTCCTCACCTACTGAGGTTCAATGTTACAAAAAATGAGATTTGGCACGTTCCATTCCCTTATAAAGAACTTAAAGAGTAATTACCAAGTCATATTTTACTGAATTACCTTCAGAATCAATGTAGAAGATGAAATTATAGATTCCCTTGTATGCTGCACATGAGCTGTGATAGAAAGTGTTGACTTAAGAGTCTGGTGATTTTTCCAGGATCTATCACGAAGGCAGTATTGTGGATTTTACTTCTTTACAAAAAATGATTTCTTTTGCATTTTCGTTTGCTTAACTTGATACAGATACATTTACTTCCAAGATAAAATGTCCTGTTGAATCCAAAGGATATTAAATATATGTTCTGATATCTCCATTTGTAATATAATTATATATGTATGTGCACACATACATGTCTATCAGTCTGTCTACCGACCTATCTGTCCACAGAAAGATGACTTCCAGCTCTCTAAATTATAAATGTTCTTTAAAAGATATACATAGATAGTATTGTGCCCCGTTCTTTTTAGTTAATCATAGCTAACTAATTTCTATGTTCAATCATATTAGTCAAATGAATTTTATTATTTTTGTAATTAAAGTTTTGGAAATTCAATTTTTTATCCTTATTCTATGTTTGAGAGGCAGCAGAGAAGCCTCTCAGGAGATTTCAAAATAAAAATGATAACAATTAAAAATTATTCCCATTCTCTATTAGTGTAAAGTTTATTAAGCTAAATAAACTGACTACATGTTCTGCAAAAGTGAACTTTGGTAAAAAGAAAAAAGAAAGAGAAACACTATAGTTTCCTCTCTAAGATTTACCAAACACCAAAACCCAAACCCATTGCCACCGAGCTGATTCTGACTCATAGCAACCCTATAGGACAGAATAGAACTGCCCCATAGGGTTTCCAAGGCTCTAAATCTTTATGAAAGAAGACTGCCACATCTTTCTCCCGAAGAATGCCTGGTGGGTTAAAGGATCTGAAAAGTCCTACAGCAAAGAGTATTTGCTTATCTTTAACTCTAGCACTTCACATATGTGAAGACCACAGAGGCAGTTTTCTATCTTTAACATCCTGAGGGATGAGTTTTTTAAGGAACATAACTTTTGGAATGCAAGTCTAAATAATTCTCTAAATAAGTATGAACTTAGTTTATAAAACTGATGACAAATCAT
This sequence comes from Trichechus manatus latirostris, assembly GCF_000243295.1. Classification (NCBI taxonomy): domain Eukaryota; kingdom Metazoa; phylum Chordata; class Mammalia; order Sirenia; family Trichechidae; genus Trichechus; species Trichechus manatus. Next base: position 8,908,661 of record NW_004444057.1, on the reverse strand, counting down.
GTTTCCAGTGTATACAATTGTATTAATGTATCTACTTGACAAAGTATTCTCTTGGTTGTACAAGTTCTCATTTTATTCATTTTTTCCATTCTCTATTTCAGTTGATACTTAACATTATCTAATCTTATATTTTAATAGGTTATTTAATTTACCCATCTCCTGCCATTAGTAATTATTTCTTTAAAGTTGAATGGAAAATAAATTCTGGAAAGTGATTGAGCTTCCCTCTATTAAGCTGTAACAGCACATTTAACTGTATTGTATTGAAATCCAGAAGTTATACATACCTTCACTTGAACGCCTGAACTCCTGAAGGTTTTCTTTCTCTTTTCTTTTTTTTTAAATTGTGGTAAAAATGTATTTTACAAAACATTCGCCAATTCAACAATTTTTACATGTAAAACTCAGTAACATTAATTATGTTCATCTTGTTGTATAACCATTACCACTATCCTTTTCCAAATTATTCCACCATCATTAACAGAAACTCAGGGCTGCTAAGCAATGACTCCTCCTTTCCTTCCCCCTCCAAACCCTGGTAACCACTAATAAGCTTTGGTCTTTATACATTTGCCTATCTTGTTGACTTGGGATCATACAGTATTTGTCCCTTTGTGACTGACTTATTTCACTCAGCGTAATGTTTTCAAGGTTCATCTATGCTGTAGCATGTGTCAGGACTTCATTTCTCTTTATGGTTGAATAATATTCCATTGCATGTATATACCACATTGTGTTTATTCATTCATCTGCTGATGTACATTTGGGTTGTTTCCACCTTTTGGCTGTTGTGAATAGGGCTGCAATGAACACTGGTGTAGAGGGCAAGTTGATTTGAATTGGGGTCGGGGGGAGATATAGATCAGAAATGGGTTGGTCCAGACATGTGGGAATCCATAGTCCTAAAGTTTCAGAATTATCCTGTCCATGGAGGCAGCAAGAAATCCCTCCATTTGGGATTTTTGGATTTGGTGCTTTTCCATTTGTCTCTTTTGACAATGCAAAAACATTAGGCTGCAATGCTAAATGATTAAACCATGCTGTATTACATCGTCTTTTAGTTTAGTTTATTTTTGATTCTATTAGAACAAGGTTGTTTCTTTAAATTTACTTCAAAGAGTCACTGAGGGATGTTTCCTACAGTGGGAAGAAATGTTCTCAGTGATTATTCAGAAATTCCTACCAACTGTGATAAGTCAGGGAGCACCACTCTCAATGTCAGTTTTAAGGAGTGGCCAGCTTCTGTGTTGAAAATAGAAGGCAGATTGTACTGCTGAGAGAATGTAAGAAAAGATGAGGCCAGAGATGCCATCTGCTTTGGGAGCAGTCTATTGCTTGGTTAACTTATTGAGAGATTCAAATTCACATGTTCAATCTCTTTAAGAATCCACTATAACAAAATGTAAGAGATAAAATAATATTTTTCCAGGGATATGTGAAATGGCGCAAATCAATTCATTTATATCAGCTGCTGGCCGGCCTGGATAAAGGTAAGGCCTAAAATAACAGGGTAATAAATCTTCTGTTTATCTTACTAGACTTGTTTTAACTATGTCAGTAAGGAATGCTTTGTGAAATTATTGTTTCTTTGATCTTGCACTTGCCTGTTGTGAATTGTTTCAATTTAAAGTTATGCAACATTAGAGGCCTTTAAGGTTGTGACGTTAGATTATGCAAAGCACATTTAAGGAGAGAGATGGTATAAATTACTTGATTACTTAATTTGTACATTCTGTTTTGAGCTTATTTTAAAACTTAAAGAGTGCTAACTATTCAGGAATATAAACATTTTCCCATAGTTACTACAGAGTACTACGACAATATAACACATCTACTGGATTTCAATAACATCAGAAGAATGTGCGATAATAAAATTACTCTTAGTAGAAATAATCCTGATGTACAGGTCTTTCATAGTTACAAAAATAAATTATTAATCAATGTATCATATTTTTGACTGCCAGAAAAAATGCAATAAATTATTGTAAAATGTCATTTTGATATTTGTAACTACCACCACATGTCTGTTACTTGGTCATACTATGGTGGCATGTTGA
>NW_004444057.1:8888811-8905682 GCF_000243295.1 Trichechus manatus latirostris | reverse complement strand
GTGCAAAGAGATGATCGAAAAGCTCAATATCATCAGTCAGAACAAGGCCATGGGCCAACTGCATAGACCATCAATTGCTCATATGCAAGTTGAAGTTGAAGCTGAAGAAAATTAAAACAAGTGTGCCAGAGCCAAAATATGACTTTGAGTATATCCCACCTGAATTTGAGGTTATCTTAATAGATTTGACTCATTAAACCTAAGGACTGAAGACCAGAGGAGGTGTCGTATAACAACAGTGATGTCATACATGAAGAAAGAAAAAGGTCATTAAAAAGATAGGAAAGAAAGAAAAGACCAAAATGGATGTCAGAAGAGACACTGAAACTTGCTCTTGAATGTAGAGTAGCTAAAGTGAATGGAAGAAATGATGAAGTAAAAGACCTGAACAGAAGATTTCAAAGGGCAGCTCCAGAAGAGAAAGTAAAGTACTATAATGAAATGTGCAAAGACCTGAAATTAGAAAACCAAAAGGGAAGAACATGCTCAGCATTTCTCAAGCTAAAACAAGTGAAGAAAAAAATCAAGCCTCAAGTTCCAATATTGAAGGATTCTATGGACAAAATCTAGAATGACACAGGAAGCATCAAAAGCAGACGGGAAGGAATACAAAGAGTCACTGTACCAAAAAGAATTGGTTGATGTTCAACCATTTCAGTGGGTAGCATATGATCAAAAACTGATGATACTGAAGGAAGAAGTCCAAGCTGCACTGAAGGCACTGGTGAAAAACAGTGCTCCAGGAACTGATGGAATACCAATTGAGATGTTTCAACAAACAGATGCAGCACTGGAGATGCTCACTTGCCTATGCTAAGAAATCTGGAAGACAACTACCTGGCCAATGGACTGGAAGAGATCCATATCTGTGCTCATTCCAAAGAAAAGTGATCCAACAGAATGCAGAAATTATTGAATAATATCATTAATATCACACGCAAGTAAAATTTTGCTGAAAATCATTCAAAAGCAGTTGCAGCAGTACATAAGACAGGGAACTGCCAGAAATTCAAGCCAGATTCAGAAGAAGACCTGGAACAAAGGATATCATTGCCGATGTCAGATGGATCTTGGCTGAAAGCAAGAATACCAGAAAGATGTTTATCTGTGTTTTATTGATTAAGCAAAGGCATTTGATTGTGTGTATCATAACAAATTATGGATAACATTGTGAAGAATGGGAATTCCAGAATACTTAATTGTGCTCATAAGGAACCTGTACATGGACCAAGAGGCAGTTGTTCAAACAGCAAGAGGATTCTGTGTGGTTTCAAATCAGGAAAGGTGTGTGTGAGGGTTGTATCCTTTCACCATATTCATTCAATCTGTATGCTGAGCAAATAATCCGAGAAGCTGCACTATATGAAGAAGAACAGGTTATTAGGTTTGGAGCAAGACTCACTCACAACCTTTGATATGCAGATGATACAACCTTGCTTGCTGAAAAGTGAAGAGGACTTGAAGCACTAACTGGTGAAGATCAAAGATCACAGTCTTCGGTATGGATTACACCTTAACACAAAGAAAACAAAAATCCTTACAACTGGACCGATGATAAGCAACATCGTGATAAACTGAGAAAAGGTTGAAGTTGTCAAGGATTTCATTTTACTTGGGGCCACAATCAATGCCCAAGGAAGTAGCTGCCAAGAAATCAAACAATGTATTGCATTGGACAAATCTGCTGTAAAGACTTCTTTAAAGTGTTGAAAAGCAAATATGTCACTTTGAGGACTAAAGTGCCTGCCTTAGTTATCTAGTGCTGCTATAACAGAAATACCACAAGTGGATGCTTCAACAAGAAGTTTATTCTCTCACAGTCCAGTAGGCTAGAAGTCCAAATTCAGGGCATCAGTGCCAGCGGAAGGCTTTCTCTCTCTGTCGACTCTGGAGGAAGGTCTTTGTCATCAATCTTCCCTGGTTGAGGAGCTTCTCAGCGCAGGGACCCCAGGTCCAAATGATGCGCTATTCTTCTAGCTCTTGTTTCTTTGTGGTATGAGGTCCCAGAAAGGGGCTCCGCTGTCCACTTTCGAGTGGTGACTGCATAACGCACAGAACCATCTGTAAATGAGGCAGAAGTTTTCTCTTCTTCAGTCAACTGATGATAAGGAACTCAACTCCCCATGAGGCAACAGGTGCAGACTGGAAGATAGAAGGTAATGTGACAGGAGTGGAGACCATGGGCATTTGGGCCACTTCCTCATGCAACTTACTTGTGCCTTCAGGTCCTGCTCAGGCCTGATCTTACAAATACCACTTCAATTTAATGATGGAGTGCTGCTATGCAGGTCCAACATTTTGACTCTGTGGGTCAGACAACTGCCAGTTCATGATGGGCAGCTCAGTCCGCACGGTGACTTGGTGTCCCATGGTTAAGTGTTTAGTCTCTACTAAGGCCCAGTAATAAGCCAAAAGCTGTTTCTTAAAAGCAGTGTAGTTATTTGCAGAGAATGGCAGGGCTTGGCTCCAAAATCCTAAGGGTCTGTGCTGTGATTCACCAATAGTGGCCTGCCAAAGACTCCAGACAGCATCTCTATCTGTCACTGACACTTCAAGCACCATTGGATCAGCTGGATCATACGGCCCAAATGGCAGAGAGGCTTGCACAACAGCCTGAACCTGTTGCAGAGTCTTCTCTTGTTCAGGGCCCCACTCAAAACTAGCAGCTTTTCTAGTCACTTGATAAATAGGCTGGAGTAGCACACCCAAATGAGGAATATGTTGCCTCCAAAATCCAAAGATGCCCACTAGGTGTTGTGCCTCCTTTTTAGTTGTGGGAAGAGACAGATGGAATGAGTTATCCTTTACTTTAGAAGGAGTATCTCGACATGCCCCACATCACTGGACCTCTAGAAATTTCACTTAGGTGGAAGGCACTTGAATTTTGTGGGACTAATTTCGCTTCCTCTAGCACACAAATGTTTACCAATAATTCCAGAGTCACCGACACTTCTTCTTTACTAGGTCCAATCAACATAATGTCATCAATGTGGACCAGTGTGATGTCTTGAAGAAGGGAAAGGGGATCAAGGTCCACTTGAAAGTGGACAGCAGCAGCACTACCGCCCCTTTCTGGGACCTCCCTGAAGGACAGTGGTGAAGGGAAATCCTTCCAATGGGCAGAACTTTGAGCAATGCACCTGGTTGTTAACTTTGCTTGGGAGGAGAAACGGCCAAATGTGCGATTATATGCTGATTCATGGGCTGTGGCCAATGGTTTGGTTGAATGCTCAGGGACTTGGAAGGAACATGATTGGAAAATTGGAGACAAGGATTTATGGGGAAGAGGTATGTGGACAGACCTCTCTGAATGGGCCAAAGAAGTGAAGACATTTGTGTCTCATGTGAATGCTCACCAAAGCGTGAACTCAGCAGAGGATGATTTTAACAATCAAGTGAATACGGTGACACATTCTGTGGAAACCAGTCATCCTATTTCCCCAGCTAACTCCTGTCATTGCTCAATGGGCTCATGAACAAAGTGGCCATGGTGTCAGGGATAGACATTTTGCATGGGCTCAGCAACGTGGATTTCCACTCACCAAGGCCAACTTGGCTACAGCCACTGCTGAGTGCCCAACCTGCCAGCAGCAGAGACCAACACTGAGTCTCCAATATGGCACCATCCCTCGAGGCGATCAGCCAGCAACCTGGTAACAAGCTGATTACATTGGACCACTTCCATCATGGAAACGGCAGCGTTTTGTTCTTACTGGAATAGACACTTACTCTGGGTATGGATTTGCCTTCCCTGCACACAATGCTTCTGCGAAAACTACCATCCAGGGACTTAACAGAATTCCTTATCCACCATCATGGTATCCCACACAGTATCACCTCCGATCAAGGGACTCACTTCACAGCGAATGAAGTGCGAAAATGGGCCCAAGCTCATGGAATTCACTGGTCTTACCATGTTTTCCGTTATCCTTAAGAAGCTGGCTTGACAGAACGATGGAATGGCCCTCTAAAGACACAATTATGGCACCAGCTAGGTGGCAATACCTTGCAGTGTTGGGGCAATGTTTTCCAGTTGGCTGTATATGCTCTAAACCAGCATCCAACATATGGTGCTGTTTTCTCTCATAGCCAGGATTCATGAGTCCAGGAATTAAGGGGTAGAAATGGGAGTGGCATCACTCACTATTACCCCTAGTGACTCACTTGCAATATTTTGCTTCCTGTTATTTTGACCTTATGCTCTGCAGGTCTAGACATCTTAGTTCCAAAAGGAGGGATGCTTCTACCTGGAGACACATCACTGATTCCATTGAACTGGAAGCTAAGAATGCCACCTGGCCACTTTGGGCTCCTTATGCCTCTGGATCAACAGGCAGAAAAAGGAGTTACCATACTCACTGGTGTGACTGATTCTGATTACCAAGAGGAAATTGGATTGATATTACATAATGGAGGTAAAGAAGAGTGCGTCTGGAATGGAGGAGATCCCTTAGGGCGCCTCTTAGTACTATCATGCCCTGTGATAAAAGACAATGGAAAACTACAGCAACTCAATTCCGATATGACTACTAATGGCCCAGATCCTTCAGGAATGAAGGTTTTGGTTACCCTACTAAGCAAAGAACCATGACCAGCCAAAGTGCTTGCTGAGGGCAAAGGGAATATGGAATGGGTGGTAGAAGAAGGTAGTTCTAAATACCAGTTACAGCCACGTGACCAGTTGCAGAAATGAAGACTGTAATTATTATGAGTATTTCTGCTTTGTATATGTGTTCATTGTATCATGTTAGATGAAAGTATGACTTTATAATTATCTTTATTCAGAGATTATGTATGGTTTAAAGAGATGTGTACAGGTGTCAAGTTGACAAGGGGTGGATTGTGATGGTTAAGATTGTGTGTCATCTTGGCTGGACCATGATTCTCAGTGTTTGGCAGTCATATAATGTTGTGATCACTTTCCTGTTGAGATTTGATATGTGATCACCTCCATGATGGGATCTGCAGTGAGTAGCCAATCAGTTGAAAGGGAGTTTCCTTGGGCGTATGGCCTGCATTGAATATAAGCAGACGTTCTGGCAAGGCTCAGGGGGTTTTTGCTTGTGCTGGATTCTGCAGCTGGCTCCTGTTCATTTGACCTCTGGTTCTTGAGACTTGAGCTAGTAGCTTACCTATGGTCTTGCCTACCGATCTTGGGATTCATTGATCTTTGCAGCCTGTTAGTGAGAGCCCTGTCCTCTGACCTGCTGATCTTGGGTTTGCCAACCCCTGCGACTACGTGGATCAGGAGAAGCCTCTATCCTGACCCATGGACTTGGGATGTTCCAGCCTCTACAACTGCATGAGCCATTTCCTTGATATAAATCTCTCTCTCCATATATGTATTTATATGCTTTACTGGCTTTGCTTCTCTAGAGAATCCAGCCTAAGACGGTGCCCCTGATCCAAGCTATGATATTTTCAATCACCTCCTCTGCATTGGAAAGCTTGATAATGAATAAAGAAGACTGAAGAAGAATTGATGCCTTTGAACTGTGGTGCTGGCGAAGAATACTGAATATACCATGGAATGCCAGAAGAACGAACAAGCCTGTCTTAGAAGAAGTTCAGCCAAAGTGCTTCTCGGAATCGAGGATGGTAAGACTCAGTCTCATCTACTTTGGACATGTTATCAGGAGGGACCAGTCCCTGGAAACGGACATCATGCTTGGTAAGGTAGAGGGCCAGTGAAAAAGAGGAAGACTCTCAATGAGATGAATTGACAGTGGCTGCAACAATGGGCTCAAACATAACGAAGATTGTGAGGATGGTGCAGTACCGAGCAGTGTTTTGTTCTATTGTATGTAGGGTTGTTATGAGTCAGAAGTGACTCGACAGCACATATCAACAACAACATAAGATAGAAAATCTTAACTATGAGAATGACCTCAGAATAAGAATTGTCATTAATGTTAATACAACTTTCATAGTTAGAAAGCAGCATTTAGGGTAATATATTTCCTTGAGAAATTATTTTGATTTTTAGATTACTCATCTATTATTTTCCTATGTAATTGAATATTCTGAATATAACTATGGTTTCCTTTGCTGGACAAGTTAAAAATGACTCTCATTATACTGAAAACTTTATATTTATCTCCAGTAAGTAAAGATATACCTTATTATCTATATAATCAAATCAACCCAAAATAATGTATTGTGATACCAACATTATTTTGAATTATATTATCTCAAAAAGACTCATAATCTCTTGTCCAAAATCTATTTAAAATGTTATAATTTGATATGTGGCCAAAACTATTCATTTCCCGGAATTTTAAAAGACTACATAAATTTGAATTACAGTGTATAAATTGAATCTAAGAATAAACCAAGAATATGTGCAATTCCAAACAAGGTGTCTTGTTTCTCATTAAATTTCAGTTGAATAAGTATAAACTATTTGTGAATATTGCACAGAAGAGTGAATTCTATAAAAGTTTCACAAAGGACCACATTCTATATAACAGGTAGATTTTAAAAAATGCTCTTTAACTTGCTCCTCCACTAGCCTCTAATAATGAAAACCAGAAGTAGAAGTTCAAATGAAAGCAGAAAGTTCAAACACAAGCAGAAAATATGTCAACATTTCATTAAACGTAAGGGACTTTGTTATTTTTCAAGTCAGTGTTTCATACTTAGAACAGCTTAAATGAGTGAATGCAGATTTACATTCCCAGAAAACATGTGGGCATGTTCTCCCTCCCAGGAAAAACCCAAAGGACATATCTATATCAAAGATATAGCCAGAGTATGGCATATAATTGTGTTAATGGTTAACCCAAGCCAGAGCTGAGCAGCCACATTGTGTCCTATTTTTGCCAACTTTCTATTTTCAATGAAATAAACAAGAGTATTCAACAAAGCCTGCATTAATCTACTTAGAAACGAGAGTTTAACAATTTTATCACATAGGAGATTTTCTTTCCTGAGGGCCTATTTTTTCTCCTCTCAAATCAAGAGCAATTTTTCCACTGTTGACACAAAACCACCCCAGACATAAATGCCAGAGATCATATAGGCTGATACAAATGCAATGAACATAGTTTGAGACATAAACCATAATCTTAGTAAGCCTTCATTTAGCCAATATTATCTTTACCCAGGAGTGGTAGTTGACTCCTAAACATGGGAGAACCTGAGGAATATATTTTTCTTTTAACTGATTCTCTTAGTGAACCATCTGTATTATCAAGGGAGAAGCTATATTATCAAGGATTCAAAGCTAGACTTTATAGTTTGTATATGGAATATTCCTGATAAAAGCCAATCCTAGGCTTAATTTTACATCCACTTAGATTTATTAATAGTTTAAAAATATTAGTAGAATTTGAGTAAAACTGACATATTAATTGACTTCAGAAGAGCATGGAAATCCTCCTAGAATCGCACACATCTTGTTGCTATTTCTGTTCCAGGGACACAGCTGATAAGAATAAGAGATCTATGTGTGTTTCCTTTGTCCATAAATACTTTAATCATGGAAACTTAATAATCTCAGCATTATTCCTTTTTTCTGTGATTATTTTGGGATGGTCTTCATTTTAACATGAAAGTGATATCTTAGGAGTATATAAAAGAAGGGGTGAAATCAAATTCACATGAAGCTGCTGGCTTTAATTTGTACACACTGCTGTTTGAATCTGTGATGTTGAGACCCATAAGTGAAGAAGGAAAAAAAGGCATTAGGGAATGAGCAGACTGATATTTATATAAAGTTCCCAAAGAGGAAAATACCACAACATACTGGATCTTCCAAATAAGAAAATAAGGAAACAAACAGACCAACAAACAAAGGCAAAATAGCATGGGTATAAAGATGTATATTCTTTGGAGCTATCCATTTCTTTCTTCAATCACAAAGACTATGTTCTAGCTAGGCAGCAAAATAGTAACACAACAAAACAAATTTAAAGAAATTCAATCAAAGTATATTTAAAACTTACATATGTATAATTGTGTTAAAACTGAAAATATATTTTTTCAAGTTTATCATAAAAAGCCAAAATCAATGCTTTCTGATCTCCCCACTTAATTTTAGCTTTGCTTAAGATTTAACCAGAGGCCACATAATTGGCATTAATCAAGAGTAACAGTATTATCTACAGCTATCACTGTACTTAATGGCAAAAGACTGAATGCTTTCTCTCTAAGACGAGAAACAAGCCACAATATCTGCTCTCATCACTGATACTCAACGTAGTACTGGAGGTTCTAGCCAGTGCAGTAAGGCAAGAAAGTGAAATAAAAGGTATACAAATCAGAAAGGAAGAAATAAAACTATTCATGTTTGAAGATTACATGATTGTCTATTTAGAAAATTCCAAGGAACCCACCAAAAAACTCCTAGAACTAATAAGTGAGTTCAGCAAGGTCTCAACATAGGAGGTCAATATACAAAAACCAATCCTATTTCTCTAAACAAGCAATGAGTAATTGGAAAATAAAATAAAAAATACAATACCATTTATAATCACACAATAAAATGGAACAGTTAGGTGTAAATATAGCAAAGCATGTACAGATTCTGTATGCTGAAAATCACAAAATGCTGATAAATAGTATTTGTCATACAAATAGGATTTGCTAGTCATAATTCCATATGCAGCAGTGCAGGAGCTTATAGTTCTGTGTCATAAAGTACAAGTATAATCTGTATCTTCTGGGGTTTTTTTTTTTGCATTTTTTTTTTTGTTTTTTGTAGTTAACTAGAAGGAGCCTGGTGGCGCAGGTTAAGCACTCAGCTGCTAACTGAAAGTTCACTTCTCTGTGGGAGAAAGATATGGCAGTCTGCTTTCATAAAGATTACAACCTTGGAAACACTATGGGGCTGTGCTACTCTGTCCTATAGGGTCGCTAAGAGTCGGAATTGACTCGATGCCAACTCGTTTGGGTATTTTTGGTTTGGTAGTTAACTGGAGGTTAAAAATATTTATCACTTAAAATATTATTATTGGTAGGCAAAGTTGTAAAAAAATTATAGCTCAATTATGCTAGTGGTTTTGAAACTTTTCCTTAAAACAGAATTGTTTCTTTTAAAGAAAACTTGTCCAGAATTTAATTTACTAGCCAAAATAAACAAATGAGAAGTTGCTACAATTCAAGGGGAACAATAGGGAATCTGCCTCACCTTCTCCAACTAGTTCTTTCTCTTCTTCCTCATTTTATCCTTTACCGTCAGTGCTGAATGGAAAGTTAATATAAATATAGCTTGAGAACACTGGTGTCTATTTTCCTTCTACTCATGTGGAAACAAAGAAACCAAGGAATTCTGTGGTTAACCACTTTACTCATCCATGCAATGAGGGCATCCAAACTGTCCCCCATGTATCTTGACTTCAAAGCCAATCTCTCTTTCTCTATCATCCCACTTTATTTCTCTCCCTTTATTAAGGAAATACACACTCTGAACATAACAGAAATCAGTTGTAGTTATTCTGGAACCCTCTGCATTGAAAAATTGTCTACTTTAAAGTTTGAAGTTCCTTTATATGATTCACCAGTAAAAAGCTGCATGGAATGGGCTGGATATTTCCTAATTCTGTTGTCAGATATTGGCTTACTCATTTACAAACACATCCATTAAAGAGTTCAAATGTGAACCTTGAATGTTGTGCAGAGTAGAAAGAGTGACTACAGTTTACAGAGAATTCAGATCACATGCTAATGTTCAAAACTTTTGTTAGGGAGAAAAGGCATGAATGACTTCAAGAGACTAGTTTAGCTTTTAAGTGACAAGGAATTTTTGGCAATTTTGGGCAAACTGGGTAACCACAGTGCTTTATACACTGAAAAGATTTTTTCCAGGATGTCTTGCTTTAGGATTATTTATTAATAACCCCCCTCCCCACCATCCCACTATGTTATTGTTTTCATTTATGAAAAAAAAGGGGAAGAGAGGGTTTATTGTATCTCTTTCAAGCTCCAGAATTTTATGATTCCGTGATAATAAGCATATAACATCCAGATTAAATGAGTGAAGACACAAGGGATCGTTTGACCAATACATTTCTGAAGATAAGTGTTTGAAAGCTGCTTTCACCCAGGTTCTGATCAGAATTTTATCTTATAACATGGGGTTTATTAATCGTAACAGATTTACGAATCTTCACCGTGTATACATGAGGTATATTCTAGAGCCCTTTATATAAGAATATCTACTTACGCAAATTTTAAGGAATTATTACTATTATGAGGAGCCCTGGTGGCACAGAGATTAAGCACTCGCTGCTAACTAAAAGTTGGGCAGTTCAAACCCACCAGCCGCTCTGTGAGAGAAGATGTGGCAGTCTGCTTCCGTAAAGATTTACAGCCTTGGAAGCCATATGGGGCAGTTCTACTCTGTATAGGGTTGCTATGAGTCAGAATCTACTTGGCAGTAATGAGTAACAGGTTTATTACTATTACTATTAAATTAAATCTACCATATGAATTGTGAACACTCCATCTGACTGAAGGTCTTTAAGAATTCTGTTCCTTTCTATTTCTACTATACACACTCAAGAAAATTTATGGGAAAAAGACAGCCTCTTCCTATTAAGATACAAATTCCCTTTGTTCTGCTGCTAACTCTTCATTATTTTTTATTCCTTAATTGTATTTTGAATTTACTTATCTGATAACTATTAGGTAAGCTTTATGCAAAAATATTCTGGGAAAGAACTATATCAACAAAAATAACAACAAAACAATAGTAACGGCTACTATTTTTTTGAGTATCTTTGTGCCAAGTCTGGTGCTAAGTGCTTTATATACTTTATCTTTAACATATATACAGATCATGATGAGACACAGTAATAGCAGAGCTGTTAGCATGCTTAATACTCTACATCTCATAATCTTTACCTCTATCCTCTGTTCCTCCTAAACTTGACGCTGTATGGCTATAGTATCCAGGGCAATGCTGACATTATTGAAACCTAATACTGAGAATGTATAGAATGATTCCTACCTTAGACCAGTCACCCATTCTCCATACATAACATTTCGAGTAATCCTCGCAGTCCTCAGCCTCCCTGGGTCTGGTGGAGAGGACGCATTTCTTTCTAGGGTTAGTACACCTCACAGTCCGATGACGAACGCCTTTGCCACACTTGACTGAACACTGGAAGACAACACCAGAGAGTTTGGATAAAGACCTTGACTAGGAGATATGGACTATAGATTACATTATGTTAAGTATTGCTTTCTAATCATTTCTCACATACAAGGCAGGAAAAGAGCGATACGTAAGTATAAGAGAAACATCAGGCTAAGCACCAGTATTGCAGGCCAGATGGAGCTTAAGATGCAGTGCTGGAGATAAATGGGCTTCAGGAACATCAGATCATTATTACAGAGTGTAATATAACACAGAGATTATTTAGAAAGACAAATAATAACCCATGATTGAAACATAAAATATAAAAATTTGATTGATATGGTCAGAATGTCATTTCTCAACATTTCTTAAAGCTAAAAAAAAAATAAATTTCAGCAACAACAAAATTAAGAATTTCTTTACATAATTATAAAACCAAAAAAAAATCAGTTGCCATTGAGTCAATTTCAACTCATGGCAATCCTTGTGAGTCAGAGTAAAACTGTGCTCCATGGACTTTCAATGGTTGATTTTTTCAGAAGTTGATCACCAGGCCCTTCTTCCAATGTACCTCTGGGTGCACTGGAACTTTCAACCTCTTGATTAGCAGTCGAGTGTGTTAACCATCTGCACAACCCAGAGACTCCATACATTAAAAAAACCCATTGCCATCGAGTTGATTCCGACTCATACCAACCCTACAGGACAGAGTAGAACTGCTCCATAGAGGTTCTAAGGAGCGCCTGGTGGATTCCAACTGCCAACCTTTTGGTTAGCGGCCTTAGCTCTTAACCACTACACCACCAGGGTTTCCATACATCTATTAGACCAGCTAAATTCCAAAACACTGACAAAACAAGATACTGGCAAGTATGTGGAGCAACAGGAAATTCTTATTCGTTGCTGTTGGGAATGCAAAATGGTATATCTAGCTTGGAGGACAGTTTGTCAGTTTCTTACAAAACTAAACAGTTTTACCACACAATCCAGCAATCATGCTTCTTGGTATTTACCCAAATGAACTGAAAATTTATGTTCATACAAAAACCTGCACACAAATGTTTGTAACAGCCTTATTCATAATGGCTAAAACTTGGATGCAGCCAAGATGTCTGCCAACAGGTGAATGGATAAACAAATGGTGCTATATCCATACAATGTAATATTGTTCCTCAATAAAAATATATGTAAAGGTTTGATACATGCTACTACATGGATGATCCTTGAGAACATTATGTGGAGTAAGTCAGTCACAAAAGAACAAATATATTGTATAATACCACTTATAGAAAATATCTAGAATAGGCAAATGCATATAAACAAAAGTTTATTAGTGGTTACCTGGGTTGTGGAGAAGGGAGGAATAGGGAGTTATTGCTTTAGGGGTACTGAGTTTCTGTTTAGGGTGATGAAAAACATTCGGAAATAGACAGTGCTGATGGTTGTAAAACATGGTAAACGTAATTAATGTTACTGAATTGCATAGTTAAAAAATAGTTTAAGTGGCAAATGTTTTCTTATATATATTTTACTGCAATAAAAAAAAAAAGCGAAGGAAAATGAAAAGAAGTAGGCATGTACTGCACCTCGGACCACACTCCCGCTTCCCACACGGTCATGCAGTCCTGGCCCTCGCAGCGCTGGGCAGAGGCGGGCTTCGGCCCTGTGCAGTCCCGTTCCCGTGCCCTAATCAGAGTTCCATTGCTCAGCTGTTGGGTGCAGGCCACTTGTCTGCTCTGCATCCCTTTTCCACACGTTCGTGAACACGGGGTCCATTCTGTCATCATCCATCTAAAAAGTAAAGCCAAGAGTCACTGAAAACAAGTTAAAAAATATCTAAATACTATATAGCTTGACATGTCTAAACTTATAAGAATGTTACACAGTAATTTTATGCCATTTTTATTATTATACTTTTTCCAGGATGCCATGCTTTCTGTTGCTTTGAATTCTCCATACTTTTTATCTCAGGACCTTACCCTTCTTAGAATATCAAAGTATATAGCAGATTAAGGGCATGTCATACTGTGTGCTTTGCCTTTTATTATTTATGTTTATTATTATCTTGCCATATAGAGAGATACCTTTTAAGTATAAAATTGCCAACATACATGAGTCATTCCTATTCTTTGTATTTTACATCTTCACAACAACCCATATATTAGGTACTATGACTATCATGGCCAGCCATTTTACGGAAGAGGAAACTGAGGCAGTCATAGGTTTAGTAACTTGCCAAAAGTCACGAGGTTGTGGAGCCAGAAAATGAACTAAGGCTGTAGACCACTTCACAATGAGGTGCGCGGGTATTAGCAAGGTAATAGACATCTGCAATGGAGTATCCACTCTTACTTGGATGAAGCAATCACAGATGCATTTTGCCTGTTGTTGGCAACAAGGTTTCTGTGACTGGGACATATCTTCCCTGACAGAGCTACATGTTGCTTCTTTAGGTTATCCACTCACTGAGATCACAGACACTGCAATGACAGATTCAGAGGACTAAATCTGAAGCAACCTCCTTTTAGAGGTTCTTAGGACTCCAATACTACTCTTAGATTTCACTGATTTCATCATTTAACCAGTATATATGTATTTTAATACCTAGACAGAGATTTTTTTTCAAACAATCATCAGGGCAGTGATATGTATCTAAGACACTTCCATTTCTAATGAATTGAGATCTGCCCTGTTGTTGTTGTCTTGTGCTATCAAGTAGATTCCAGCTCATGGTGACCCCATGTGTTACAGAGTTGAACGGCTCCGTAAGGTTTCCTTGGTTTGTGCTCAACTGCTAACCTAAAGTTTGGTGGTTCGAACCCAGAAGAAATGGCCTGGAGATCTGTCTCCATAAAGACTGGTTGTTGTTACTGTGTACTGTCTAGTCAATTCCAACTCACAGTGACCCTATAAGACAGAGTAGAACTGCCCCACAGGGTTTCTTAGGCATAATCTTTACAGGAGCAGATGGCCAGGTCTTCTCTCCCACAGAGTAGCCGGTGGGTTTGAAAACCACTGACCTTTTGGCGGTCAAGCGCTTAACCAATCAAGAAAACCCTATGGAACAGTTTTACTCTGTAACATAGGGGTTGCCACAAGTTGGAATCAACTTGATGGCAACTAATAACAACAATAACAACCTTTACAGAAGCAGATTGCCAAGACTTTCCTTCAGTGGTGCTGCTGGGTGGGTTTGACCTGCCAAACCTTTGGTTACCAGCCAAGTACAAAATCATTTGTGCCAGCTGGGACCAAGACCTGCCCAAGGACTCTAATCTAGACACCTCCCCAAATTTATTTCAGGAAGGAACCAATGACTATTAAATGATTCATGAGATTTGGTATTTGTAGATTCCTGTCAATAAAAAATTCACTCTAGGTTTCCCTTATCTGGACAACCGTACAGGGGAATCCAATCCTCCCACTATAACTCTGCACAATCTGATTTTGGTGCAGTGTAGGGCAGCAAGAAGACCTGGGTTTATTTCTGGGTTCCTGACTAGCTGTGCACATTCTTGAAACAATACTTAACAGCTGTAAAGTTTCCATTTTCTCATTTGTAAAAGTGTTTATTATTATACTGCCTGACCTACAATCGGTACTCAGTACATAGTATATGATATACATATATATATATATATATATATATATATATATATTTCTCTAGCCTCATCTCCCACTTCTTTAGAAAATAAACCATATGTTCATCTTCCTCCCCAAACACTCTCTATTTTTACCTCATGGCATTTGTTTATGTAAGATCCTCTGGCTAGAATGTCTCACCACCACCCTTAACACCTAGCTCTAAGCTCTTCCTCCTAGCAGAGCTTCTCTATCCAACCAACAGGGAACATCCTCTCCTCTACCCTCTATCACCTAGCTTGTAGCACTCACACGGCACTTCATTAGACAGTCCCTAGGGAAGGGGACAGGCTCAAAGGCTACCTAAGGAATTTGAACTTCTTTTCCTAAATTAGTATATAAGCTCCTAACAGGTAGAAATCAATTCTTATTCTTCTCTGCGTCCACAATGCTTTTCACATAATAGTGTCTCATTAAACATTTCTTGAAATGGAATTTATGTTTCTCTTTTTGCTTTACAGAAATAGCCTCAATTATTTCAAATTCACTTAAACCCAAGTGCTTTGGGCAATGATTTAAGTCTTGAGAAATCATTTATCCTCTATAGCCTAGTTCTCTCATGTGTATCAGTACCAGCTGCATTTGAGTCAATTCTGACTCATAGTGACTCCACGTGTCAGAGCAGAACTGTGCTCCATAGGGTTTATGATGGCTGATTTTTCAGAAGTAGATTGCCAGAACTTTCTTCTGAGGTACCTTTGGATGAACTCAAACCTCCAACCCTCTGTTTAGCAGCCAGGCATGATAACCATTTGCACCACCCAGGGATTCCTTTCTTATATGTTGTTGTTGTTGTTAGGTGCCTTTGAGTCATAGTGACCCCAAGTGCAACAGAAGGAAACACTGCCCAGTCCTGCACCACTCTCACAATCATTATTATGCTTGAGTCCACTGCTGGAGCCACTGTGTCAATCCATCTCACTGAGGGTCTTCCTCTTCTTTGCTGACACTCTACCAAGCATGATGTCCTTCACCAGGGACTGGTACCTCCTGATAACATGTCCAAAGTACATGAGATGAAGTCTCGCCATCCTTGCCTCTAAGGTGCACTCTGGCTGTACTTCTTCCAAGACAGATTTGTTCATTCTTCTGATAGTCCATGATATATTCAATATTCTTCGCCAACACCATAATTCAAAGGTGACAATTCTTCGGTCTTCTCTATTCGTTGTCCAGCTTTTGCATGCATATGAGGTGACTGAAAATATCACGGCCTAGGTTAGGAACATCTTAGTCCTCAAAGTGACATCTTTGCTTTCGAACACTTTGAAGAGGCTTTTTGCAGCAGATTTGCACGATGCAATACCTTGTCTGATTTCTTGACTGCTGCTTCCGTGGTGTTGATTGTGGATCCAAGTAAAATGAATCCTTGACAACCTCAGTATTTTCTCCGTTTATCATGATGTTGCTTATTGGTCCAGTTGTGAGGATTTTTGTTTTCTTTATGTTGAGGTGCAATCCATACTGAAGGCTGTAGTCTTAGATTTTCATCAGTAAGTGCTTCAAGTCCTCTTCACTTTCAGCAAGCAAGGCAGTGTCATCTGCATACTGCAGGTTGTTAATGAGTCTTCCTCCAATCCAGATGCCTTGTTGTTTTTCATATAGTCCAGCTTCTCAGATTATTTGCTCAGCATACAGATTGAATAAATATGGTGAAAGGATACAACCCTGAAGCACATCTTTCCCGACTTTAAACCATGCCGTATCCCCTTGTTCTGTTCAAATGACTGCCTCTTCATTTGTGTATAGGTTCCTCATGAGCACAATTAAGCATTCTGGAATTCCCGTTCTTTGCAATGTTATCCATATCCATAATTTGTTATGATCCACACAGTCGAATGCCTTTGGATAGTCAATAAAACACATGTAACCGTATTTCTGGTATTCTCTGCTTTCAGCCATGATCCATCTGACATCAAACATCCCTCGTTCCACATCCTCTTCAGAATCAGGCTTAAACTTCTGGCAGTTCCCTTTTGATGTACTGCTTGCTTCTTATATGTAAAATGGTGTAATTCTAAATGAATCTATGTTTCTATTGCTGAAAAAGGACAAATTTCATGCTATCATTTGTGCTCTACTGCTACCTCTGTCAAGATTTTTTTTTTTTTTTATTGTACTTCAGGTGAAGGCTTACAGAACAAATAGT
>NW_004444057.1:8873292-8887619 GCF_000243295.1 Trichechus manatus latirostris | reverse complement strand
CCTCCAGTTTCATCCATGTTATGAGATGGTTCCCAGATTCATTGTTCTTTCTCGTTGCATAGTACTCCATTGTGTTCTGTCAAGATTCTTGTTGTCTGGTCTATCAAGTATGATGTAGACCTACCATTTTGCTTTGGAGTCCCCAACTGGATTTTCCCTAAAGTGAATATTTATCTTCCAAATTTAGTATGCTTTTGGCTTCGTATTTCTGCCCAAGAATATCTAAGCAATAAGCACAATTTTAACCCATCTCTTATTACCTTTCCACTGAATTATGGAGCTCAGAAGATACTACTCAAAACAGAAGTATTTGCTATTTCATGGAATCTCATATTTTTGAAATAAAATATGTTTTAGATCTCCTTCGTATCATGATAAAAAGTTCCCTTTTCTACTCCTTGTGAAAACTGCTCAGAAAATAAAAAATAAAATTTAACATATAATCTAATAAGAGAAAACATTCTGTATTTTGTAATTTATCTAATTTGAACTGTCTTTTTTTTATCCATAATAGTCCTTATTCTTGGGAAAGTATTTACTAGTCAATCAATATATTTTATATTTGGCACATGGGGTTTCATCTGTCCATTTGATAACCTTTTCCATAAATGTGAATGGAAATTAGAATGGTTTTTATTCGTGTAGGGAAAAAGAAGATAGGCGAGATAAAGATTTTTGTTGCCAGTAAGACTTAGAAAGTTTTCTTGTGATAACTATTTATAACTACCTATGTCTATTTCTTACTTTCCAATATTTTGGTTAACCTCACTGACACAGCCTCTTGGTAGTTCAAAATATACTGCCTCCCTTTCCAAGAGAGCGAAGATAATAAGCTCTGAAACAAAAAACTTCCAGTCTCCAGCTGCAAAAATTTCTCACTCAGAAATGTACTGACCTCTTAAAATTATTCATTTTATCAAGTCATTATTGAGCCATTTTCCCTAGAAATGGCTGATTGAGATCCGTGAATGAACAATAAATAATGTGTGTCGTATATTCTGATTGTTCACAGACCAAGATGTGACAAATATGCTCTAGTCCACAAATATAGCTCATGCAAGTTTCCTGATGTATCAGAAAAAGCTGTTGTTCTTTCTTTAACATGGAAAAAATATATGGCGTATGAACCAACTATAAGGTTGCTATGAGTCAGAATCAACTCAATGGCAACGGGTGGGTTTTTGGGGGATGTTTTGAAATATTTTAACAAATCATGAAACACAAGGTAAATTAATATTTAAAATATTAATTTTTTATTAATGTTCAAAATAAAGGGAAAAATATTCTTAGGAATAGTAATAACAATAAGGATGCAGGGCAAAGGCCAAATTCTCTGCTTATATATCTGTCCAGCCATAATTGGAAAGGTCCCAAAGGCCTCACTGTAGGTGATAGTAATTCCCTAGTTCACCCTGCCTGTTGATTCCTACGCTGCCTCATAGAAAAACTTTATCAGTTCACCTACTTATTAGTTAGGCTGAAAAGCATATAGCAAGGCAGGTGCAATGTACATAATATTATTGAAAATATATTAATGTACTTTTCTCTTCTGCACTTCGTTTTACATATCATCCACCACCCCTCTGTCAGTTTGTTGTACTGTGGTGGCTTGTGTGTTGCTGTGAAGTTGGAATCTATGCCACTGGCATTTGAAATATCAGCAGGTCACCCACATTGGGCAGGTTTCAGTGCAGTGTCCCTACTAAGACAGACTAGGAAGATCTGGCAATCCACTTCTAAAAATTAGCCAATGAAAACCTTATGAATCACAACAGAACGTTGTCCAACTTGTTTGCTTTGGATATGTTATCAGGAGGGATTAATTGCTGGAGCAGGGCAGCATGTTTGGTGAGGTAGAGGGCCAGCAAGGGCAAGAGAGACCACTGATGAGATGAGCTGGCACAATAACTGCAATGAGGGACTTGAAAATGCTGGTGACCAACAGGACAATGCAGGACTGGGTAAAGTTTCATTCTGTTGTACATAAAGTTGCCATCAGTCAGAATGGACTCCAGGGCAGCTAGCTAGCTCTATCTATCCATCTGTCTATTTGTCTGTCTATCTATTTTTACTTATTATTCTTCCCTCTCATATCTTCTAGTAGCATATCTTTGCCTGGGGAGATAGGACTGTCAGGTCAGGAATGCAAAGGAAAGGAAAGTTGATAATAAGTATCTTAAATACACTGAATTTATGGAAAAGCAAGTCTTAAAATTCCAGCTATGTAGAGAAAGAAATGATTTTCCAAATTCTTTTAAGCTCTTGCTAACATGGCAGGAGTCAGACATGTAGGGCTTAATAACTGAGTTTTGCAATAAGCCAGAAAAAGAGGGAATTCAGGATGAAGTGCTACATCAGAAGAGGGGAAGGCAGGGGAGAAGAGAAACCAGAAGGACTGAGCATTACCTGGATGACACCAATTCCCAAAGAGATTAAGATACAAAAGCAGAAAATATAGTTATTTGGCAACTTTAACTTTGTTCATCTATCTTTGAGAGCAGTTCTATAACTTGCTCATTGTGGTGGATGATTATATTAGTTATAGACTGCTACATAGCTACAACTTCTTTGCAAACCTGAGTCTTTGGATGTTGAAATTTGTGGTTCCACTGCAGGGCTATTGTGAGGGGAAGATGACTTCTCTGTTTGACTGTCTAAGAGCTCACAACTACACTGTAACTCACTGAGCCTCAACAAATCCCTGAGTGTAAGGTTAGAGTGAATAGTCTTGCTTCCATACTCTACAGTCAACCCAGCCTCACACTGTACTTGTCATCCTGTCCCTAAAAGTTTTTTTAGAACTTTTGACACTGAGGCTCAGTCTTGCTCCAGCCCAGGATCAATTTTTAGATAAAAGCAGGCAGATTTTCAAGAACCCTGTGATGGGAGCCTAAATTACTCCCAGATCCACTCATTTGTCTCTGCCTTATCTTTCAGTGGCCAAGGTGTCACTTACATTATTTTATCTTACACATTTACTTGCAAGACATTTATTATTTATAACAAATAATAATAAATTACTTAGACTTTCTACCCCACTCTCAGCTTCTCAGCATCTCTGTTGTGTCCCTGACTCATGGGTTCATGCCTAGTGTATTCCCTAATACTCTCTGGAGGAAGTGGGAAGGGACCAAAGCATCCATCCAGTAAATAAGACCCAGGCCAGGAATCAGCTGATCAGAGATCAGCTGTTGAGCAGTTTGCGTTGGGACCTCTGGGAGAGGGAATGACAATCTAGCGTCAGGAACCAAAGGGACCACACTGATCCCACTGTTTCTACCTGGGTTCTGGGTCCTGGCCAGTCCTTTTTTGGTTTATATCACCTCTGGCAAGTTCTAACACACCATTTCAGAAAATTCAGAAGGGAAATAGTTAAATTCAATGAAATAGCCTGATTTTTGAAAAGGCGACCTACAGTTTACCAAGTAATTCAAATTAATCCTTCTCCTTCTTGTCCCAGTATGAAAACCAGTGGTTGTTTTCATACTGTGGATAGCATAGTTAATCCTGCTCCAATACTCTTTCCATTAGGCCTATTCTCTCGATTTCTTAGATCTGCATTTAGGTACATATCTCTTTCCATTGTTTTAAGGAGATGCAAATTCAATAATAATCCAAGTGTCATTTAAAAACCAGATATTTAACGGACAAACAATTCTTAACAATTCATTGAATGGGGTTACCTTGTTTGACATGGTTGTTCATTGCACTTTCTAATCTGTGGCTCGGGCTTGGTTAAGTATTTGCATTTCTTGTTGTCCACAATGCTGTTGTTTTTGTTCATAATTTTTGTGCAGGATACTGTTGTCTTCCTTTCTCCTGAAAAAAGCAAATAAGCATATAAAGAAATGTTATATGCCTTTATAAAATGGATTTAGTAGGTGTTCACCGTCTTTGTTACAATTTTCACAGGTATTTTAAACTAATTTAAGTTAGCTCAATGGAGAAGATATTATTTATAATTTTATGTAACAAAAGGTTTATAGGCTCAAGGAAAATTAATGGTGATTTTCTCCTGCAGGAGGAGAAATTAAATGGGGAATTTTATATTATAATGTAAACATGGCAACATAGGTTTACAAGGTATTAATTGAAAAATTTGTTATAAAGGACAACAGCCATCTTTTAGCAATATATGGTGGAAAGCTGTATTTGCATAATACCTCAAGAGTCTACTCTCACTAATGGGCTTTCCTGGGGTACATAAACATGTGTGCAGATTTCATCATTTGGTTGTACATCATTGCTCTATAGTGAATTATGGAAAGCAAGCTTATTTTGCAGATAACTCCAACCTATATGTAACTGCCTCTGATAAAGACCCCAAGCATTCTAGAAATCCTCATTTCCTAACGATTGTCATGTTCTGTAAGAAAAGCCATTGGGCTTGTCTCGCCTTTCACCAGATTTCAGGCAACCTGCTTTTGTACTTTCTCTGGTATAAGTCTGTATATAGTGAGCTTTCTTAATAGGTAAAAATGACTATTTGCATGCAGTATTCATTTTGCTTACAGCCTTATAAGCACATTTACTTGCAAGACTTTTATTATGTCATCTTACACTCAAAAAAGTCTAGTAAATATGTGCAAATCTGTTTCTCTACAAAATTCTTACACAATTTCTATACAAAATTAGTTTCTGTAAGAAAGACAAATATCTACATATGATTTAATAATCTAATTTACCTTATTATTTAATAATAATTAAATCAACCAATAGTTGTGAAGCCAGATGGGTCACAAAGGATTAAGAAGAAATCACAAGTCTTTTGAGTCACACTGAAAAGCCCATTCCTTGGGGTTCTATACTGGTCATGCAATGATAATTAGGAACTCAGAGTGTTCAGGCTGGTCAGCCAAACTTGAAAGCCTGGGGCTGGTGGCAGAGAGGTCACTCTCTCACTCAATGAACAGATATGGTAGGTGGGCATCAAGGAAGGAAGAAAAAAGGGATATAGAGAGAGAACTACTTTTAATAATTTTGGAGTATATATTTTTATTTTGATTTGAATAGAGGCTGGGAAGAGACAATGGGGTGACCAAGTAGAAGGCAAAAAATATAGGTTTAGGATCTTTCCTTGATTTTACTCTTACCCTTTAGCATACTCCCACCACAATTTGTAATGTAAAAAAAAAAAAGACTATATACATGTGTCAATTAACTAACAATTATATCTGTCCTTAATGCATATCACGCTATTGAAATCATTTGAATCTTCAGTTATATCTTCTAACAGAGAGCACAATGTTGGCCAAATTATCCCCTGATCAAATGCAATGTATTCTGTAGAAGCTCAATACAGACAACAGAGTTCTTGGCAGGTAACAAGAACCTTCCCTCGAGTGGGAAGAGGCTTGCCTCCAACCAGGGCCTTCATGACACTTTAAGAAGTGTGCACTGTTGTTGCTGTGTGCTGTCCAGTCGAATGCAACTCCTAACAACCCTAGAGGAAAGAGAAGAACTGTCCCATAGGGTTTCCTAGGCTGTTATCTTTACGGAAGTAGATCGCCAGGTCTTTTCTACCATGGAGTTGCTGGTGCCTTCGAACTGCCAAACTTCTGGTTAGCAGCGAGCACTGAACCATTGCACTACCAGGGATCCTTGTGGGCCATCAATGGGGAGCACCTCGGAACCAACGTCTGTTAGACTGCAGATTAGTAAAAGGTGCCCCTCAGAGCAGATGCATTAGAAAAAATAAATCATGTTGTCTAGGCAGACGAATTTGAAAACAGCACTTCTTTCTCCATGCACAGGCAGCCCTACAATAGGACACGTGGTTTGGCAAACGAAGCCTGGGCTGGATTGCAGTTCCCTCGGCCACTTTATGCAGTGCATACTCTGCTTAACTGAATGTAGGAGCTACGCCCTCAAAAGCTCTCTAGTCTGACCTGTGCAACTCATGTAGCAATGCAACCTAATGCTAAATTTTAGAGGAAAGGCAGCCTCGTATTCCCCAGGTGAACATTTAGGGGCTGTCCAGGCAATCCTTTTGTAGGATTCCCTACAAGAAGGTGGGGTGTGGTATTAGACTTATCATATTAGTGCTTAATACTCGATAACTTCAATCATTTTTAAATAAACAGAATCAGAAGCCACTTCTGCTCATGTTTCCACATAGATAACACTGGCCTCACCAGATAGCCATTACTTAAATGTCAAATATGGGACATATATGGGACATAAAATATGGGACATATTTTCAGTCAACTTCCTCCTGGTTCCCTATGCTTTAGGTACTCCTTTATGACCTGATGCATAAAATAAATAGATATAATGCAAATTTCAGATAAGGTTAACATATGTATTATTTTTCCATTAGATGATGCATAGCTAAAAGGTTAAAATAACTGTTATTTTTATGAAATATAAATGTTCATTTTAAAATCTAATTTAAAGCATTCATAGTCATGAAACACTTCCACAAACAGATGTAGTTGCCTAAACTAATTTAAATAATGGCTCTTTGACAACTACAACACAGAAAGATGACAGATATTATCCAGAAAATTTTTGTGAACATATATGTAGTCACAGAATAAATATCTTAGGCTAATTATACTGTATTTTTTCTTTCCTCAAAAAATATCTAATTTTAGTCCAGAACTAACATATTGAGACACTGAAAAAAAAATCTTTTAAAGTACAAGTACTGACATATCAAAAGGAATATAGGTTATCGGCACTGTTTAGGGAGCACTGTAGCAGTGGTGTAAGTATGAAGGTATGTGAGTATGAACTGGAATATTTCTATCTATATTGTGGCAAGGAAGCTCACATCATAAGTTTTTGGCAGATAGTAGAAGCTTAGCTATACTTTATTTTTTTTACTTCCATTGAACAAAAATAATAGAATCAGGAAAAAATGTATTGCTCAACTACAGACACACATTATGCCTATGAAAATACAACTAAAATCTTAAAGCCATATGGAAACGTTATTGTTTCACTTTTTTCTTTTATATATTTTTTATGTCCTAGCCAACACAGGAAATTTCCATTCTAGCATCTAATAGCAGCATTTACAATGCATCCAATATTGTAGAACCTAGGGACAAACAGAAAGTGATGAAGTAACTGGCCTTCTGCCTGAACCATGAGTAGCTGCAAACTGTTGACAGTGAATTACTTGCTTTATGGCAATTAATGACCCAATTAACTTCGCCTTTGGGTCATTCCCCTTAAAACAGCCATGGGGAAATCTGTTTGGAAGTTTGGAATACAATTATGAATAAAATAAAAGAACCACTACACACTCATCTCGTTACCAAATTTGGGCAAAATCTGAAAATGAAGGGTAATTTTTATTTACTAACTCTGTTCACTGAAGACACTTAGAAAGGCTAGACATTATATTAAGTGTGCCTTTTTCTCCAGTCTCAAAGATAAGCTCACATTTTACTATGCTCTGTATTTCACCCACGAAATGGATATTTTCAATAAAACTATATCCTATCCAGGTAGATCACATTTCTAAAACTTGCATCATAAATGCTGAAGCACATTCTTGGAGATGGGTTCAGTGTTTCAATATGCACAACTGAGATTTTCTCTCTATCACTGGACATTCCAAACTTTTAAATAAAATTGTGGAGCTCTGTAAGACAGAAACTATACATGCATATTATTTTGTTTATTATTTTCTTTTAAATGTTTTATTTTTTAACTGAAGTAACAATGGCCAGTATGTGAACCAAAAGTAAATATGCTTTTATGAGGATGAAAGACTTTTCTCTGAGTACTTCTTAGAACCATGTAAAATGCTGATTATTTTTTAAGCCTACGTTCTTTAAGTTGAACAGCTTCCAAAATCATGTCATATCATTTACTTTTTAGCCATTCTTTTTACATTTCTGTAAAATATTTTCCCCTCAGGGTTTGCCCCTAGTATTAAAATATTTCATTTTTATTTTGAGGAATAAAATTTTACTTTTGCATTGTTCACAAGACCTAATATATAATCCCATCTGATCTTGTCATTTCCTTGAATACAAATAATTCAATGGGATTCCATAACTTCCAAGTTAAATTGAACTTGAGTGATAGCATAATACTCAAGGACCTTCCTGAACTGGCTTCTTTCTACTTTTCTGACCAAATCACCTCCCACTCCCCAGTCCCCATAATTTGTGTCCTATTAATACATGCTCTCCTTAACCTCAGTGCGTTGGCACCTAGGCATTTGCTAGGCCCTCAGCCTGGAAGGCTTTCTGTACCTCCCCTTGTCACTCTGTATGGTGACTATTATTATCTGACCTCCACTAGACTAAGAGTGAGCTCTCTGAAAGCAACCAGTAAGCACTCATCACTGAACCTCCCAGAAGAAACGGAAGCTCAGTCAGTAATCATAAGTGAATTAATGAGTGAAATATAAGCATGTAATTTAAGGTCTCATGGTTTGCTGTATTAAGAGGTTCATCTCAACACGGTACTTTTTTTTTTTTTAAATTTATTAGCTTATTTGCAGAGGATCAAATTTCTTTTTTTTAATTTTTATTGTACTTTAGATGAAGGTTTACAGAACTAGTTTCTCATTAAACAGTTAATACACATATTGTTTTATGACATTGGTTAAAAACCCCATGACATGTCAACACTCTCCCTTCTTGACCTTGGGTTCCCTATTATCAGCTTTCTTGTCCCCTCCTGCCTTCTAGTCCTTGTCCCTGGGCTTTTGTGCCCTTTAGTCTCGTTTTGTTTTATGGGCCTGTCTAATCTTTGGCTGAAGGGTGAACCTCAGGAGTGACTTCATTACTGAGCTAAAAGGGTGTCCAGGGATCATACTCTCAGGGTTTCTCCAGTGTGTGTCAAGGTCAACACTGTACTTCTTAAAATGGTAAAAAATCATTTGCCTACTAAATGAACCACCATGGGGAATTGTTATCTATAAAAAATCCAATTAATGGATTATCATTTAGCTATTAAAAATTAAGTTTATAAAGAGCTTATGTTCATATGTAAAATGTTTATATTATTAAAATAAGCAAAGGAAGTAGAATGCAAAATTACATCAATATGATTGAAATAAAATAATAGAAAATTGGGGGAAAATATTTTGGTGCATTTTCTCTAGTTAATGACATTTATTTTCTTTTTCCTTTTCAAATTTTCTTTGGTACATGCACAGTATACCTATAATGGAAAAACAAAACCAAACTGAACTCTTAAAAATGTTTTTTTGTGTCAAATAAATTGTAGAGGATTTTGAAAGTTACAGTCATTTGAACACTGTGATGTCATCCTCAACTTAGACCGAAAGGCATGGATGTCCCTTTACAATCTGGACATAGCAAAGCCATGTCTAGCAGATACAACATTACAGTGCTTACAGGACTTGAACTGATGTGATGAATCTGAAATGTTGCTTTTTTTTCTTCATATGTATCCGTATAGGATTCCCAAAAAGCATGCTTAACTCTTTGTTTCAAAAGGAGTTATTTAATTTTGGTGTCCTTTTTCTATGTTTTATTTCATTAATTGACCGGGTAAAAAACCAAACCGAACCAGATGCCATCAACTTGATTCTGAATCATGGTGAGCCCTTGTGAATCAGAGTAGAAATTGCTCCACAGGATTTTCAATGGCTGATTTTTCGGATGTAGATCTCCAGGCCTTTCTTCCGAGGCACTTCTGGATGGACTTGAAACATCAACCTTTCAGTTAGTAGCAGAGAGCTTAACTGTTTGTGCCACTGAAGGACTCCATTCACTCACTAGAGTCAAATTCAGAGTAGAGCAATTAATGCTGATTCCACATACATCCCTCGGATATTATAGAACGATACAGCTGCAGTGCCTCTGAAAACTAAGATCACATAAAACAAATCTTTTATGTCAAAAAGAACTTTATAGCAAACTGATCTACACTTCTGATATCCAAAATAAATTTAAAAAAACTAATATTCCTTCAAAGAATTGTAAAACGTTTTAGAACTCCATGCAAGGTAAATATTTATTTCACAAATACAATTCAAGCTGCTTGAAGATAAAGGGGCTATTTTCATGGCCAATGCTAAAATATGAAATGATATATCTATTCAAATTTTTCTAGAACTATCATTAGAATTTAAAAGACTGTGATGGAAAGTGTATGATAACTCATGTGCACATGTTAACCTGTTGGAAAAATTCAGTGGAGAACACCATTATCATTGACTATTTAAAAATAATATTCCTCTTAAAGGAGATTCTTAGGTTTTTCATATCTTCTAATAACTAGTAGAGTCCTGGTGATGCAGTGGTTAAAAGCCTGGCTGCCAACCAAAAGGCTGGCAGTTCGAATTCACCAGCCACTCCTTGGTAACACTATCGGGCAGTTCTGCTCTGTCCTATAGGGTTGCCATGAGTTAGAATCGACTTAACGGCAACAGATTTCTTTTTTTTTTTAAACGGGAATAACTAGTATTAACAATTGATTAGAAAATGCATAATGAATTAACTTTACATTGGGTTAATATTTTAAAACTTAGTTTGAATACTAAGTGCTACTAAATTGTACACTTTGTAACAGTTAATTTTATAATTTTACCTCAATTAAAAAAAGTTTGAGATACTGACGTAAAAGATTGTTATAATAAAAATTTGCTACATTAGGAATCTTTTTTTAAATTTATTTTTCTCACTTACTGTTGGCAATCTGATACCTTAGAACAGAATATGAAAAATAACTTATGTCAAACATTGAAAATTTAAACTGCCTTGTGATACTTTGTTCTTATTTAATATATTCCTGAGAAGTAGAATGGTGCTATTATTATTCCACTTTGCTGTTACAGATACATTTTGCATGAATCTGTTTCCAATGTTCTGTGCTTTGAACTTACTCTTATTTAATTCATGAATATGCTGAAAGATTACAAAGCTCTTTCTGGCTATAAAATCAACGATTCGAAGTCAGAAATGATGCGATTCTTGAAATCCTGTCCATCCACTTTATGAACTGCAAAGGAAAATAATATCCAAAAGCCCAGAAATATTTTGGCATTGAAATGAATATGCACCCTATTAACATAGTCAGAGATAATTGAAAACTTTTGAGTAAACACAATGGAACATATTTGGAGAGAAGATCTATTCAAGAGCTAATCATATAGAGGTTATGTATAATTAGAAGGACTATTTTACAAAACAGCCCACTTGAAATAAAAATAATGACATATCTAAATTCTTATTTAACAGAACATAAAACATCTCTTTGAATCCAAAGAAAACCTTAATAAACTCTAAAGGGCATGCTCTGTTTTGTGGAAAAGAACTAAATCAAGCCTTCTTAGGCTGCTATTGAAAGATGTGATTAGGAGGAAAGAAATGAACTCAGGAGTCCTGGGTTCTAATCCTGACTACACTCCAATGGGTTATGTGACCTTGGTAAAGTCACTGAATCTCTATGTACTTCAACTTACTCATGTTAATAACTAGGGAGTTATCTTTAAAAACATCTAATAGTTCCTATAGGAATCTCTGGCTAAAACTGAAAGAATTTATTGTTCTTGGGTGTTGTCCAGTCGATTCTGACTCATAGCAACCCCATCTGACAGAGTAGAACCACCCCATAGGGTTTTCTTGGCTGTAATCTTTATGGAAGCAGATTACCAGTTCTTTCTTCTGTGGGTCCGCTGGGTGGTTTGAGCTGCCAACCTTTTAGTTAGCAGTCGAGTGCTTAACCATTTGTACCACCAGGGCTCCTTAAAATAATTTGTAATGAACCTCTCTTCTTTAAGGTTTGGCAACTAGCAAAACATCTTCTAGGAAGCAGTGTGCATAAATTACTTGGTGAGAGATTCTGATCCTAAATTAACTGCTTACGTATTAAGACGGACAAGTTCTGTATGTCTAACTTCTGACGAAGCTTCTATTAGACCACCATTGCAGAAGAAAGAGAAAGAAACTGAGAATAATAATAAAATTCACGGGACAAACATTTTCCTGTCTAGAGTTTTAAATGCAAACAGATTTCCATGACTGCCACTCAGTGCTGTCACGGGAACCAACAACCTATCCATCTCTCCACTCTCCCAAATCCAACACATGATGGCGGCTGGTCAGTGGGATTGTGGATATGACTCAGAATCTTGAGTTATATTAAATAGAAAATTGTAACTGCATAAGTTTTCAATCTGAATGTGTTAGTTTCTATTTGTGTTTTTTATTTTATTCGGATAGAGGATAGCAGAATGAGTGACCCTTTGTGAAGAGAGCCCCTTAAGTGAGAGGGGCCCCGGCACCAGCAGAAGAGGACAAGATGTTGAGAGGAGCTCAAGTCACATAGTGAAAATGGGGCCCAGGGAAACATTGCCAATGAAAATTCCATTGTAGCAAGGATAACCAATAAATTTTTTAATCAAGAGAGCAATTTGAAATACTGTGCTTATTATAATATTAAATTATATATATTATACTTTTGTATAATTGAATATGGTGTTTCCTTTGCCTTAGAAGAATCTGTTACTATAGAGCTGTAGAAAGTCTGTTATTAAGTGGAAATGGACACTCAAATACTATGCTCCTGATACACATCGGGACAAATGGAAGCTAGGAGTCTCATGATCTAGAATATTGCTTTGGCATTATTAACCGGTTTTGTGAGCAATGGCAATCCATTTAACCAGTTAGAATCAATTACCTCATCTGTAAAATAAAGGGGTAGAATTAAACGCTTTCCTCGGCTTACATTTTATATTGAAGTAATCTTTATTCCTTTGCCTCTTCAACCTCTAATACAAAAACAAAAATGAAAAAGGGCAATTGCAGGATGCCTATTTATTTATTGAAAACAGTGCCATACTCTTTATCCGATGTTACAGATTTTCTAACCGGAGGGCTCCCTTTAGTATTTCTTGTAATTTTGGTTTGGTTTTTGCAAATTCCCTAAACTTCTTTTATCTGGAAATGCCCTAATTTTGCCATCATATTTGAGAGACAGTTTTGCTGGATATATAATTCTTGGCTGGCAGTTTGCTTCCTTCAAGGCTTTATATATGTTATCCCATTGCCTTCTTGCCTGCATGGCTTCTGCTGAGTAGTCTGAGCTTATTCTTACTGACTCTCCTTTGTAGATGACTCTTCGTTTATCCCTAGCCACTCTTGAAATTCTCTCTTTATCTTTGGTTTTGGCAAGTTTGATTATAATATGTCTTGGTGACTTTCTTTTGGGGTCTGCCTTATATAGGGTTCGATGAGTATCTTGGATAGATATCTTGTCATCTTTCACGATATCAGGGAAGCGTTCTGCCAACAAATCTTCAACATTTCTCTCTGTATCTTCTGTTATCCACCCCTGTTCTGGTACTCCAATACTCACAGGTTATTCCTCTTAATAGAGTCCACATAATTCTGAGGGTTTCTTCATTTGTTTTTTAATCCTCTTATCTGATTTTTCCTCATATAAGTTGGTGTCAAGTGCTTTATCTTCAATGTCACTAATCCTAACTTCCATTGCTTCAATTCTGCTCCTATGACTTTCTATTGAGTTGTCTAATTCTGAAATTTTATTGTTAATCTTCTGGATTTCTGATTGTTGTCTCTCTGTGGATTCTTGTAGCCTGTTAAATTTGTCATTATGCTCTTCTCTAATCTTTTTAATTTCCTCTATTGCATGTTCTGCGTTTTGCGTAATTTCCTGAAGAGTTCAATATACTAATCTTTTGTATTCTGCCTCTGGTAATTCCAAGAAATTTTCCTCCTCTGGAAAATTTCTGGATTCTTTATTTTGGGAGCTTGCTGAAGCCGTCACGGATTGCCTCTTTACATGATTTGATTGATATTGACTGTTGTCTCCGAGCCATCAATAAGTTGTGTTTATTTTGTGTTTCCTTACTGTGTCCTAGCTTCTTGTTTTGTTTTGATATGTCCAATTAGGCCGCTTGTATGAGCTAGTTTGATTATTTGCACCTTTGAAGCCCTAATGTCCTGTCACCAGGTGGTTAGATCTGTTATTAGGTATGTTAGCTCAGGAGTCTGCCCACTCCTGTACGGATTCAGCTCATGTGCCCTGGTAGATAGGCACCAAGTGTGTGGTGTAGGCTCTCACTTACAGTCCGAGACAGGCATGGGTGATTGGTGTAGGCACAGGCATCTGGCTGCAGCAGGAGGACACACTCTGAGCAAGGCAAGGGGCTGACAGCTGCCCCTGAGTGTTCAGGAGGAAGGCATGTCCCTGTTCCATAAAGTGTGCAGATGGGTGGGTTTTGCAGCTGGACTATGAGCACTCAGTGCTGTTGGCTGTAAGGACTGGAGGGCACCTCTTATTCTTGGGCCCCTATTGCAGGTGGCTAGGTGGTGTGGGTGGAGCCACCAGTCCTCAGGCCCCTGATGTGGGTAGGTGAAGACCCT
>NW_004444057.1:8816340-8873192 GCF_000243295.1 Trichechus manatus latirostris | reverse complement strand
ACTGAAGTTAGACTTCAGGTATATACCCTGTTGTACTGTGCTAACGAGGGCCTACGCTGTTGAAATGGGCCCACACAAGTCTCTGCAGGGGGAAAGGCACTCAAAGTCCATGGATCCCTTATGCCTGTGCCTAGGCAAAGGAGCTGTGCCTACTCTGGGTTCCTGGCTTAGGGGAGCCGGCAGTTTATTTTTTCCCGTTTGTTAATTTGTTCATTCTCCAAGGCTGGGAGAATGGCTCAGGGCACGTGATGGATCCTACTTCCAGCCCAGGGGACTCAGCAATTGCTGAAGCCGGTCCAGGACCCAGTGCAGAGCAGGGAGTGGGGAGGTAAATGGGAGAGAGGTTTTTCCCTGGTGGGGGGTGGGGGGATGTTTTTTTATCTGCACGGTAGGCCATATGTAAGTACTTATCTTTTGCCAATCAAGGACTGCTTCTCACTAGTTATGGGTGGCCAAGTAGACTCTCTGGCGCTGGGTCTCTCCCAATGCAGAAAATGCGCTCCTGAGCACTGCTGCTTGCCTACCTCACTGCTCACCCATGAGCTGCTCAGGCCTGAGGGGCTCAGGCTCTCACCGGGTCAGGTCTGGCAACTCCTTGCTGCTTCTGAACCATCTCTCCCTCCCCCTGCCACTCAGTTCGGTTCCTCAACTGTGCCTCAGATGTTCAGGGCTCCTAGCTTGTCATATATAATTGATTCACTTGTTTTTTTGCGTCTTTGTTGTAAGAGGGTCCACCGGAAATGTCTGACTCCTCTGCCATCTTGGCCCTGCCTCCAAGAAGACTAATTTCTAAGGTCTTCTGGGTGCACATGCGATGGGCGGGCACCTAGCCCAGGTCTAGGAAATTAGAGAACACATCCTACAGAAGGTGATATCAAAGCTTCTGCCGGTTCCCTTTACTAGACCAGGTAGGCCTAGTTAGGTGGGCTGGACACTTATGTTACAGGTACATCCACCTAGTACCCCAGCTGAGGCACCATGAGTCGCCCAGTGCCATACTCTTTAAAAAATAGCAATTTAAGTTAGTTTTCGAAACTAAATTATTTTTTTCAGATGCTATGTATAGTCAACTTCAGCATGCAGACAACACAGAAGCAAAATCAATACTGCTCTTCCAAAGCACCCTTACATTCAATACAGGTCTACAGTTCTTGTGAGCAGGTGCACTCTGGAAGTCTGAACACTTAAGATTTTATACATGTGGTACAGCGCACATATATTACATAAAACCTTGAGTGGTGTCAGGACAGCCTTTTAAAGCAGTAACATTAGTATTTCTGCAATGCAATGAATAATCATATTAAGTGAGGTATGTAACCACTCTGAATAGTCTTTCTTCAGTTCACGTCAGATTTTGCCACAAAATAGTTCAGGTTACATCAAATTTAGACACCAAATGAGTCACAAAAATCTTTCAGTTTTCAATGTTTTATGGATTTCGGAATTGCAGATAAGGGATTGAGGATCTGTCTTAATTATCAATAGTAAAAACAACTACTGTTTTGAAAACTTAATTGAAAATTCTTCACCTCCTCCACATGTGGCATCACAATCTTCCCAACTTGTATGTGTCCACATGAATAGGGGCTCAGGCTCTTTAGAGCTCTGATTCTCTGGAAGAGGGTCTGATGGAATAGTGTATTCATAGTGAAGGCCATAATTCTGATCTTGAAACAGCAGCACCTACAATATATAAAAAAATGCAAAGCAGATGGGTCACATTAGAGCATATTCAGTCTGAATGATAAAACTAAAGATACTGATGCCCTAAATGCATGTTACATGGCATTCATACTCCCTTAATACATAGTAGAGATGTGACATTACTGCTTAAATGTTTAAATGGTCATAATTTAAAAAAAGATGGAGCTCTAGGCTTACCTTTATGCTAAAGACATCACAAAGAATATTCCACTTGAATGAGGTCAGAGATACCTGATCATTTTCTGTCACATCAATGGACAAGACTATTTCCCCAAGCAGGTGCATGTATGAGAAGACTTTCGGTTGTACACGTATTGGGAAATACGGGAATGTGTGTCCTACCTAATTTCAAGATATGACCCACAATCTAATATCAAATGTAGCCGTCCATTCATATAAAGAGAAAAGATGATAGCAAGCCCCTGGAGCAATGGAGGATGAGGATAGCAGCCTTTGGGAATCCCTCTACTCCAGAAGGGTGGGGAATTTTGAGACAAGTGGAGAATAAAAATTTAATTTCATGTATGCTTATGGTTAACTTTATTTCTGGAAAAGTGACTGATTTTCCATTTGCAATGAACTTTTTAATATTAATTGAATAAATCTACAGTTATGTACAGATATATAAACAGTTCAATAAACCATGAAGGTGTATGAGAATAACTGAAGTTTGGGCCACACTGGACTAGACCATAAGCAAAGACCATGTCTGTTTGTTCTCCACTGGCCTCCAGTGCTAGGGTCAGAACCTGGATCATGGTGGGCACTCGTAAACATGTTTAAATAAAAGAAAAAAATGAATAAGAATAGACGTTTCTTTATAAATACATTTGCACAAAATATGTCAAATAAACTCATGAAATATATCACTTCTTTGAATCTGAGGATTTATGGGAGCAATATATAGGGTACAATGTGATACATAAAAGCATATATATATATCTAAATTTTAAAATTACACTGAATTATTATAGAGCTTTGCTCAATATTTAACCTGTATCATGACAGTTGTAGGGATAGGTAATTCAGAGTTAACAATCCATGGGGCGGAGGGGAGGTTGCTATGAGTCAAAATCAACTCAATGGCAGTGGGTTTGGTTTTTTGGTTTTGGAGGGAAAAATGAAAAGGTGTCCAAGATTAAGGGTTTGAACATTTCTATCACATTTTATTTACTCCTTTTTTCAAAGTTCTGTTCAATTTATCAACAGAATGACTAAGATATATTTTAATGTATGGATTGGAGAATTAGTGTGATGACTTTACAGATAAAAGATATCAATAATAAAAATAATAGTTATTAAGTTCAGACTTGCATAACATATTGGGGACTAATTCTACATTAGTCACATCATTATTTCGGCTTTAAAAATCTCATTTGATTTTACCAGTAGAAGTAACTTCCAGCTAAATGAATTTTAAGAAGACAGAGATTGACTTATCTTGTTTATGGTCATAACCAGACTATTAAATAGCTTTCAAATTGACCAACTGAGCATATAAATAACAGCTATTAGCCAACTTATTTAATTAAATGAAGACATGTCCATTTTTCATAGTAAGCTATCTTGTCACTGATAGAACTTAAGATTGTCCTTGATATCTAATGCCATTTAAAATAGAGACATTGGCGCCAAACCATTAGCTTTTTCTTACACCATCTGAAGTTGGCAGCTTTCTATGCAAGAAGGAAAGTGTGACCATGTTACAGTAGAGAGGCACAGACTGAAGCATGGCAGCAGAAGGTATTGCCTTTCAAAATTCAGTACAAGCTTTCAATCTGCAATAGTCATTAAAGAAAATTATCTTAGAAGTGTAGTTTCTCTTGGATTACTGAATAAATCCAGGTCACATCAAGGTCTTCTTTTAGACACAGTTCACTGACTTTAATTATGCTTCATGCTTCCAGGAAAACCCTTGGTAATTACCAGTTAGATTAAGGATTCTGTAGCAAGGAAACTCCCTCTGCTCAATACGGAGGTCTCACATATACTGCTTTAAGATTTTGAATTAGAGGCTTGGTCTTGTTCCATAAAACAGGTAGGTTGCATTTATATAAGGTAAGCAACCTGATGGCATTGTCTGCAATCCAATCATTAAAAATATGTTTGCTGCTGATAATGTTGTTATTATAAATGACCCAGTCATAGAAGCAGCTAGGTACTGGTCATACAATTTTTTTTAATCATTTTTTTCTTCTTTTTCCAGATGGCACAGTGCACAGAGTGGCATTTTTTGTTCAAATTAAAGAATAAGGTCCAAAGGAATTACGGGGAGATGCACAGAATAATTATTCAAAGTATACATATACCTATGACCCAAGGCTGTTTAATGTAAAGAACTTAGGTCTATGCTTTATATCAGGAGAGGCAGTTGAAAAGAGTGTTAACATCTGGTTTATTCACAGCTAAATCATTTACTGGGTAACACTGTGCACAGTACTTAACCTTTCTAATACTTAGTTTTTGTTGTTGTTGTTTAAATCTGTAAAATGGAGTAATAATACATACTACACAGAATTATTGTGAGGATTAAATGCTCTAATGAATGGAAATGAAATGCTGTGGTGAGCCATACTATAGCACTTTCTTTTTAGACATTCACTGATTGTTAGTATGTCTGTAGAAAAAAGTGAAAAGAAAACTCATTGCCGTAAAGTCAGTCTTGACTCATGGCGATCCCATGTGTTACAGAGTAGACGTGAGCTCCACAGGGTTTTCTTGGCTGGAATCTTTATGGAAGCAGATCGCTAGGGTTTCTTCTGTGACACTGCTGGGTAGGTTCAAACCACCAACCTTTAGGTAAGTGGTCATTTAGTCACCCAGGGATTACTTTACGAAAAAGCAAACAAACAAAAACCAACTAGATGGTGCCCGGCTACCACCACTGACTGCTCTGACGGGATCACAACAGAGGGTCCCAGACAGAGCTGGAGAAAAATGTAGAACATAATTCTAACTCGCAAAAAAAGACCAGACTTACTGGCCTGACAGAGACTGGAGAAACCCCCAGAGTATGGCCCCCGGACACCGTTTAGCTCAGTAATGAAGTCACTCCCGAGGTTCACTGTTCAGCCAAAGATTAGACAGCCCCATAAAACAAAACGAGACTAATGGGGCACAACAGTCCAGGGACTAGGACTAGAAGGCAGGAGGGGACAGGAAAGGTGGTAATAGGGAACCCAAGGCTGAGAAGGGACAATGTCAACATGTTGTGGGGTTGTTAACCATTGTCATAAAACATGTGTACGGTTTAATGAGAAACTATTTGTTCTGTAAATCTTCATCTAAAGTACTAAAAAAAAAAAAGAGAGATTGATTTAAGACACACTTTACACTAATACGGCCTTGTTAACAAAAAAAAAAACCAAAACCAAAACCAAAAAACAAACCCACTGCTGTTGAGTCGATTCCAACTCATAGCGACCCTACAGGACAGAGCAGAACTGCCCCATAGGGTTTCCAAGGAGTAGCTGGTGATTCAAACTGCTGACCTTTTGGTTAGCATCTGAGCTCTTAACCACTGCGCCACCAGACAGGGTCCTTATTCCCTGGTAATTTACCTGTACTTTGAGTCTATGGTTCCTGAAATACTCTGTTGCTCTTGTAGTTACTACTGTTTTTAAATATCATAATTTAAAGCCCATTAAAAAAAAAACCTGTTTCTTAAATAATTTTAAATGTCTATCTGACAATTCAAATCTGAAAAAAAGAGTAGAGAAGGTATGATGGGAATGTCATCTGCCACCGGAAGTTGATTATGCAATGTTATCATTCTTTCCCTCATACCAGGAGGTGTAAAGGTGTTGTGGTAGGACCTTTGGCAGAGATCTTCTCCCAGAGGCCTCGTCGTAGGTAATGGACCGTCGTTCCCGCTAGGTTGAATGCTCCAGAGTGTTCAATCTTCCAGTCACTATTAATAGACTGTTTGCCAGCATCTCGGAGAGCTATAAAGAGGTTCGAAAATATTATGAGTATAAACTAATCAGCATCATTGATCAATATTGAGTTCATATATTTTGTTAAAACTATTCCATTCATTTCTAAACAGATGGGTCCATAGTCTCTGACATTAAACACAAGGCATCTCCTTTTGGAACACATCCTTACTAATTCCCACCTCTATACCATGGCAAATACCACAAACTCTCCTTTTTCTTCTTCTCCTTCTCTCGCCTCTTCACAGCCACAATTATCTTTGCCTACTCCAACCTTCCTGGATACTTGATGTCTGTATCCCTTATTTTGGCCCTTAATCCCTTATTTTGGTTCTTAATTATTTACACTGTCATTGTAAGGCTGTGTGTCTCATCTACCCAGTGGTCCTATGAGCAACGTGAGATCTGATGCTACAGCTTAGAAATACTCTGCATCTCCTACACCACTCAGAAAAGTGTGCAATTAAATAGCATGTTAACTAACAGTTTGTTTTGGTTTTGCTATATTTCAACACATCTTCAGAGCGTAATTATAAAGGAATATCCTCTGAAAATCTCTAACAAAAATGTATTTAAAAAAATCTCTGGGGGTGGCGAGAGCTATGGTATTTTAAACTGAATCCATATTCCTGGTAATCAGCATCCCTCAGAAAACAGCACATCATGTACTTGTAAATCCACACGACTTACTACCTTTAATAGCAACCACACATGAAGAATCAATACTCCAGGTATGTGGAGTTTCCTTGTTCTGTTTTATTAACTTAAAAAATTTGTTTTTTAGAAGCCCTGCTTCTGGTCATGACTGAATAACTGGAACTACACTAGCTCTTCGACCATGAAAAACTAGAAAACTGGACAATGTACGAAACAACTTTCTCAGACACTGGACAACTGACAACAGATAACTGTTATTCTTTAAGAGAAGGGTAATATGAGCTCTACAATTACCTGAAGATATTTCCCAGACCCCACCACAGGGAGAAGAGATCCATAGAACACAGCTGTCTCCGTGAGATGAGGACACAGAGATCAGAGGTTAAGGCAACTGGAATCGGTAGTAAGGAGTACTGGAGAAGAAGGAGCTACACAGAGAAAGAGCCCCAGAAATGTACAAACAGGCTTCTTTGCACCTGTGGCTTAATACTAAGCTTCAAATAAATAGGGTGAACCCCTCTCCCAGGTCTGGACAAAGAATAACTATTTGGGAATTCTAAACTGTACAACTCCTAGAGCTCACATAGAATTGGAAGGTGTGTGAGTTCCCAGCAGAATGGAAAGATTTTACTAAATATGCAGATCCTTCAGTGGAGACTCTAGAAATATCACATCCTAGAAATAAACTTAAACTAGTCTTTTAAAAGGCTACGCTAGAGCCATACTAACAAAGCTTTTAAAAAGCCTCAGGAAGATCAATCTGATCTGTAAGTAAATTAACTATCCAGTAAAATGAAACTCAACACTAAATAAAGAACAACAAAATCCAGTCATTCAACAATGTCACATTAACAGGGTCCAGCATCCAATGAAAAATTGCTAGATATGTGAAGAAGTCAGAACATGTGACCTGCAACCAGGGGAAAAATCAGTCAATAAAATCAGGCCCCAAAATAACAGATATGATAGAACAAAGACTTAAAAACAGATACTGTAAGTATGATTAATATACACAAAAATTTAAAGAAATATTAAGAACTGAAATGGAAATTTAAAAATATGCAGATCAGTTTTCTCAGAACAGAAATAATGCAATGTCTGAAACAACAAATTCACTGATTCGGCTTAAGAACAATTTAGACATTGCAAAATAAATTCAGTGAACTTGAAGATAAGCTAATAACTGGGACACAGGGGAAAAAGAAAAAAGCTGAAAGAAAATGAACAAAAACCTTCCAACATACAAAACTCTAGTGTTCTATCAAACATTTAAAGAAGAAATAGTACCAGTCTTACACAAAGTTTATTAGAAAAAACCGAGAGTCATAAGGTTCTTCAAAAGTATAAGAAATGTTATTTTTCTTAAGGTGGATAATAAATATAAATCTGTACATTTTACTGTTTCCTGTATACCTAACTTATAAGTTAATAATATTCATTTGTATCTATTAAATATTCAGTAAATCATATTTTTATATATTTGGGTTACAAGTCCTTTTCAACATACAAGTATTTTCTCCAAGGCTATGCCTGGCCTTTTTATTTTCTTAATGGTGTCTTTTAAAAAGCAGTAGTTTTAATTTCAATGAAATCCAACATACTAATTTTTTTTCTTTTAGGGCAGTATTTGTACATGTCCAGTGTAAGAAATCTTTGCTTATCTCAAGGTTGTAAAGATTTTCTCTTACATTTTCTTCTAGACATTTTAGCGTTTTAGCTTTTTGTTTAATCTGTAATTCATTTTGAGTTAGTTTTTGTATACGATGTGAGGGAGGGGTCAT
The DNA here is from genome assembly GCF_000243295.1 of Trichechus manatus latirostris. Taxonomy (NCBI): domain Eukaryota; kingdom Metazoa; phylum Chordata; class Mammalia; order Sirenia; family Trichechidae; genus Trichechus; species Trichechus manatus. The sequence continues at coordinate 8,865,115 of NW_004444057.1, read as the reverse complement.
GGTTCATTTTTTCTTTTCCATGCAAATATCTAGCTGTTCCATCACCATTTATTTAAAGATTACCCTTTTTCCTCCGAATTACCCTGACACCTTCGTTGGAAGTCAGTTGACTACATATCTGTGTGCTTGATCTCTCACTACAATGATGAATTTGTCATTTTTCCTCTCAATTTTTGTTTTAAAACTTTGAGACCATATTCCTGGGTTCATAAAAATGTAAAACTATAATAACTTTGTAATGGATTGAATCTACGGCACACAGTATAACTACTTTATGACTCCTTTTATCTCAAGCAATGTCTTTTGCTTTACAGTGCGTTTTGACTTACATTAATTAAGGTTACACCAGTTTTCATTTGGTTTGTATTTTCCTGGTATTGTTTTCCCATTCTTTGATTTTTAGTATTTGTGCATCTTATGTTATGTAATTTCCTTCTGAACATGATATGCCTCAATTAATTGAAAAACCCAGTCTGACAATCTTTGTCATTTAACTACATATTTTAGTCCTTAATAATTATTAAAATTGCTAATGTTTTATTTATACCATCTTATTTTGTGCTTTCTTTTATTCTGCTTGCTGTATATTTCTTGCATTTTTCTCCTATCTTTATTTCCATAGATTGTTGAGTTGTTTTTTTTTTTTTTAATTTCATTTGTAAAAATCATACTTGGTTCTTTCAAAAAATCTGTTTTAGTCAATTCTATAGTCTTATTTTTCATGTTTATTTTTATCCTTCTTGTATATATTTAAAGATACTAACCATAATTATTTTTATATTTTCTGTATATGATAAGACTAGTTATGTCTTTGCATGTTTGACTCTGCTCTCCCTTTTTTCTATTGTGTCTTATTCCTGGTGTCTGTTTCCTTTTGTTTTTTCTGATTTTTTTTTTTTCACTGTAAAATCATGTATGTTGATTTTTATAGAATTTTTTTGAGTCTCGGTTTGAAGGTGCATTCCTTCAAAAAGGATTTTTGTTTGCATATACTAGTCATCTTGGTAACCTCATTGAAATACACGTTGCATTGAGGGTTTGGGACCTCACAGTAAAGGTAAATCGGTGCTGCAAAACCATGTGAGAGTTTGCTTCAGGTTACAAATTCTCGGGAATTTTTCTACCTCCATCTAGTACTAAAGTCAATATAAACATGGTTCCTTTCTTTATCCTTTTGTGATTCAAATTCATTTCTATCTCTCCTTCATACTGGCTTATAGCCCTTTGGTGTCCTTGCTTTATGTGGGAGGTACCTTGTTAGAATCCCCACTTTGTAAAGGCCATAGGCCTTGTTTTCTGTCCACAGTGTCACTGTAGCTCTCAAAGTCCAAGCCTAGTCACCAGAATGAAGCAGAAATGGGGCTTCAGAGTCAGCCTAATACTCTGGATTCCTGCTCTCACTTTGATTTTGGCACCTGAGGGTTCCTTGATTTCTTTCCAGTTCAGTGGCAAATGTTAAAAGTTGAAAAACGTGTTTAAAAGTGGTTGTTTTTGGTTTCATTTTTGCATTTTGTTCATCATTCAAATTGTCTTTTGCAAGGTTTGTCTGCAGTAGGTTTCACGCAACACTACCAGCAAGGTAGGTTGACCTATATACCCTTTCTTAGATTTTTAAAAATTACGTGTCATAATAATTTTGTAAAGATATAACATATGGTCCACCTGAAGCACTCTCCTTTTTATGCTTTTTAATAAATTAGTAACAAAGTAATAAAGCCACAGTCTTCAGGAAAGCAGATAATAATTGCACATGGGAATACAGTTCAAAGAGAGAGTAATGAAAAAGAATAATTGTATTGGGAGGGGATTAGATATCTCCTATGAGATAATATATAGTTTGATGTAGACAAGTTAATTTGTTAAAGAATGATGAGCTTGCCAAGGTTCTATTTTCCTTTCTTTTTGCTAAAGACATTTTCAGATGAAGATTTCCAGCGACTTCCTTCCTATGCCTGAAGGAGCGTTTAGTAAAAGTGATTTATGATGTGTATCCCCTGCCAGATCTTTAGACTTAAAATCTAGGACTTCAGTACTGTGCCATTTCTTTTTTCCCAAAACATGTCCCTCATCCATGTGTCTTGTATCGGTAAATGGCACTACTACTTGTCCAGCTGTTTAAGTCGGAAACTTAGAAGTGATCCTTGACTCTTCATCCTCTGTCAACCCCCATAGCCATTTTTTCAACTAGTTTCATCAGTTCAACCTCTTAAAAGTCCTCTGGAAGCCACTGAGTTTTTTCCAATCCTATTATTACTTATCTTGCATGGGCCAACATCATCTCTTAATTGGATTATGTAAGTGGTCTCTTTGTTTCCATTCTTGTACCTTTCAACTCATTCATCAGGATAATTATTTTTTTTGTCAGTTAAGTAAGTAAGGACACTTAGTGCGTTCTTGAATAAACACTGTAATGTATTAGGATTTTCAACATGATTTAATCTCCAGAGTAGCATTCTGGATGTTTAGGAGCAGAGATGCTATTTTTTTATACAAGTAAAAGATCCTAGTAATTTAGGTTCAAAGCTAAAGCACAGGACAGATATGAGATTCAAGTTTTAAACTGTAAGGCCTTTTAATACGAAAAAGTAATTGGGGATTTGTTTAGAGATTCTCAGTGCGGAAGGAAGACAGAATTTGGAAGAATTGAGAACAGTGACTAGAGAAGGAAATAGTTATGTCATGACTTCTACCTCTGAGCTGACTCTATACAATAAACTGATCACATTAGTAAGAAAAGAAAAAATAAAGGGGGGAGGTTTCAGTGAAGAAATTTTAATATATGACACGTACTTTGAAATCACAAGTGTTGCATGGAAGGCAATGATTAAAGAAGGACAGAATAAAAAAGCAGCAGCCTGGTTTACTGCCTAAGAATCCAGATACTATGTCCACACTGTTTATGTTCCAAATCCAGGATTATTGCATTTTAGATGTGTGACATTGGGCAAGTAACTTAAACTCTCTGTTCCTCTGTCTCCTGATTTTTAAAATAGGGATATTAGTAGCACCTACCTCATAGAGTTGTCACGAGGATTTATTTAATGGATATATGAAATGCACTGGTCCATACTAATCACCGTGTTAAGTGCAAGCCATCTTTTCTTAATAAAAATTCAACAATATTTATTATTTTGTGCATGCTAGAATCCACTTCAGTTACTGTGGATATAGCACTGATCAAAATGACAGGGTCCCTGTCTTCGTTATTTACCCATGGAGGGAGACAAAAAGGCAAGCGTATAAACAGATAAGAAAATTCAGACTGTGTTAAGTACTATAAGGGAAATAAAGCAGAGCAATGTGATAGAAAGGGACTTGTTTGGGGGTGACAGTGGGTATGAATAGAAAGTGATAGATTTGATTAGCCGACAGGACTTGGTGATGTATTGGATTAGAGTGGTACGGAAAATGAGGAATCAAGGGGAATTCCTACTTTTAGTATACTAAAACTAAAAAACCAAACCCGTTGCCATCGAGTTGATTCTGACTTATAGCGACCCTACAGGACAGAGTAGAACTGCCCCACAGGGTTTCCAAGGAGCAGCTGGTATTTCAAACAGTTGACCTTTTCGTTAGCAGCCAAACACTTAACCACTGCGCCACCAGGTATACTGGGTAGAAATTATTGACTGTGGTAGCGACATAAACCCCCAAAAACAGTCTGTTGCCGTCAAGTTGATTCCGACTCATAGTGACCCTATAGGACAGAGTAGAACTGCCCCATGGAGTTTCCCAGGAGCACCTGGTGGATTCGAACTGCCGACCTTTTGGTTAGCAGCTGTAGCTCTTAACACTATGCCACCAGGTTTTCTAGGTAGTTACATAATGGCCCCCAAAATATATCTACATCCTAATCCCTGAAACTTGTGGGTGGTACTTTATGTATCTGCAAAAAAAGAATTTATAGATGTGATTAAGTGGAGGATTTTGAAATGGGGAGATTTTTCTGAATTGTCCAGATGGGCCCTAAATGCATTCACATGTATCCTTAGAAAACAAAGACAAAGGGAAATTTGAACACAGAAGAAGAGGAGAAGGCAATGAGACCATGGAGGCAGAGATTGGAGTGATGGAGCCACAAACAAAGAAATGCTGGCAACCACTAGAAGCTGAACAAGACAGGGAACTGATGCTCCCATAGAGCACTCAGAAAGAGGATGGCCCTGCTGACATCTTGATTTCAGACTTCTGGCCTCCAGAACTGTGACAGAATAAATTCATGTTGTTTTATGCCCCCAAGTTTGTGGTAATTTGTTACAGCAGCCATGGGGCACCAATACCGTGACAATTACTGTAGCGGGGGAAGGCATTTTGCCCAGTGTTTCCAAAAACTGGATGTAAGGGCCTTAATCTGAATTCAGAAATCTGCGTTAATCTACTTGTGCTTACATGAATTTAAACAATGTGTTGTTGTTGTTAGTAGGTGCTACTGAGTCAGTTCCAACTCATAGCAACCCTATGTACAAAAGAATGAAACACTGCCCGATCCTGCGCCATCCTCACAATCGCTGTTATGCTTGAGCCCATTGTTGCAACCGCTATGTCAATCCATCTCATTGAGGGTTTTCCTCTTTTTCGCTGACCTTCTACTTTACTAAGCATGATGTCCTTCTCCAGGGACTGGTCCCTCCTGATAACATGTCCAAAGTACATAATGTACTAACCAACGTAGTAAGTAAAAATAGATAAAATTTATACATGGGTAATGACAAACAAATGTGCGTGTCATACAGCAAGAGATTTCTTCTACTATCTCCTTTCCTCAAATTCTCCTACTCTTAGAAAGCAAATCCTGATGAAAAAAATAATACAATCCTACTGCAGACCTTTCTCAATGTTGTAGAGTAGAAACGATCATGTAAGATTGGGTTATTTAGCATGTACAAATGATTTCCCTATTTAAACATTATTGTTCATTTAAGAAAGAATAATAAGGACATTATTTTTATTAAAAAAATAAAAAATGCAAACAGGCTTTCTTTAAAGATAATATAAAGCATGATCTGCCATTTCACATGACTTAGATTAAAATTCTAACGCATATAAGAAATGTGTATTTTGACAACTAAATATTTTATTTCATATAGTTGAAATAATTAATTGACCTAATTAAAATGTTAAAATAAGTGATAAAGTCCTTCCTACAAGCAATACATAAACATTTAAAAATCCTCTCTTCATAGGTGAGTTCACCTAAAGTGAGGCAAGAGAATAAACCCTTTCCCATTAAAAAAATTCCACTCCTTTTAGTATGTAGAAAAGAAAAAAAATCCATAAAATTTCTTAATTCTAAAACAATCATTTTATATATTTATATGTGTGTATATATGTATATATTTACCCATATAATTAATATGTATATACATATGTTTATTTGTATGCGCATGTGTATATGAAATAAAACATACCCAAATCCTTCAATGACTTTTTTTAAACATAGACTAACATGTGGAAGCAATTTTTACTCCTTAAAAACCATACAGACAACCAGATTGCTTTTGTCCCTGGGAAGTCCCTGGGAGAGAGGGAAAGAAATTCCTGCTTGATATGACATGAGGCGCTTCCTGGAAAATTCAAACATGTAACTGGAAACAGATTGACTTCCTCTTCTTCACAAGACTCTTAGGGCAGGGAGCTGGACTAACACTTGGATTATCTGTGTCTGTAACACAGGTTACCTAGATAGCTATGTGCCGGCTTTTCCTCCACAACTTTGATTCTTCTTGCTCCAGCAGGTATCACCAGCACTTCTACATAGCCTGTAAGAATTCATAAAAAAAAGAAATAAATTTTGAGTTCTCATAAGATTTCTTTTCTTGATTGACTTTTCTTTTTAATATTTCATTTGGTTTTTGCTCTGCTATTTCACTACCTATTGGAAGAAAACATGTATGAAAGCTGTCGGAATTGACTCGATGGCAATGGGTTTTTTGGTGTCCAAGTGGAGCAGTTTCTTGAAAAAATGCTGAGCCTACAGCACTATCAAGAACAAATAGGCAATGATATTTTACATGTTAAATAGTTCATTGATACTTTAAGAACTGAGAAAAAGCACAGTGGGACAGCCTGGCTAGAAACACTGGATCTTAAAACGGAGCAAATAACCTAAGATTCTGTTTTGGGAGCTCCTTTAAGTTACAAAGTGTGGAGAAGAAGGAAATGCAGTGGAGAGAACAAAGCTGCCCTGGACCACGTCCCTGGAGTAGTTACGTACAGGACAGAGGGACAAAGCATTCCCCGGAGATTAACAAAGGGTTTTGAAACTGGAAGTGGAGACAAGCAAGTTCAACACCTCACAAAGCAATCCAGTGTCACCTCCCAAGGTGCCAGGCTGCTAGAAGCAAGACACAATTAGCTGTTTCTTAGGAAAGGTTTCATAGCAGAAGTCAGGAATGTAGTACTTCAAGTGAAATAAGATAGGATAAAGTGATATGAGAGCACCTGCAGAAAAATGTTAGAATCAAGATGGCAACTAGTACAGAGTAGTGATAGAGACAGCGGATGCCTACTTTTGGCTCAATAGTTATGTTTTAAAAATTATACTAAAATAATTTTTAATTTTCTTCTTAATATTTCTTTGTAGATCCATATATCTGATAAAAGGCCCATCGCTTTTTAAAAGCTACATTGCTAATTCCAGGGTTGTCTCTTGTTTCTTAATTTTTCAAATTCCTGAAAATGTTTACACTTAACTTGGTGTATACCAAAAGGTAGTATATGCTCCTCCTGGTGGCAGTGACTGGAATTAGAGGCATGTGCCTTTAGAATCATAATTTCCATTCAGAACACTGCTTATTCAATTTAATCATTTTGAGTACATCAAATGTAAAAACACTATCACTGTGTTACATGAAAAATATAGGCAACAATGAAAATGGAAACAAATGTTTATGTCAATTTGTACATAGAAGAAAGGTAAGATTATCTCTGCCCTCAATAAGCTTATAATCTAATTGGAAAGACAAAGCATAAATAACTTATAAATATATGCGTTAAATAAAACTGAAAAATTATATTACAGAGAGAATAAGCAAAATGATATGGTTAATTACTTGCTAAGGAATATAAACCAGAGCTGCTGTTTAAACTGTCCCTCTTCCCCGATCTCATCATCTCCCATAAGGTTCACTGCTATTTTTATCATAGAAAAAAGCATAGTTATATACATTATTCATGTTGAGAAATACTGGCATCAGCTCTAATCACTATGATTCAGGGAGAGAGCACTTCCTATAGTCATAAAAAGCTTCACAACGAAGTAACTAGATGAACTGTCTTTTAAAAATGGACAGTATTTGGATATATATAGAAAAAGAATGAGTTCACTGTATGCAAAACACAGTAAAGCAGTACATGCTGTTTTCCTATCAAACAAATAAAATAATTCTGACAGAATGAGAAGATGTAAGAAGATGGCTGTATTGAGAGTTTAAAAGCAGCCCAAGAGCCTGAATTTATCAATCTGAAATTACTGAAAATTCTATAGCCATAGAATCTGGTAATTAGATCCTGGTTTGAAGAGGCTTTATCTGACAGCAATATGCAGAATGTCTAGGGAATATAGTTGTGGATAATGGTGGTCATGAGGCTAATACAGAAATTCAGGACTGGTAGAGGATCTGATAGAAAATCCAGAAGGTACTGTGAAGAAAAAGAAATTGCTGATCTTGGTGACCAATAGAAAATAGGGAGATAAACATTGAAAACAATGCTTTATTATTACTTATGTGAGAATGGAAACATTATTTACTGGAAAATAGAGGTCAAGAGAAGGTCCAGTTTGGATGATGTCTGATAAGTCCAGCTTTGCAATCTGTATTTAATGAAACAGTATCACACACTAGTAAAAATGTCCAGTAAGAATGCTGGAACCTTTGGAACTCCAAAGAAAGGCTATTGATGTACCTTTGTGAGGCATTCTTGCAGATGTGGTAGTTTAAGCCACAGGAATAAGAAGGAGAAAGAAGAGAAGTCAAGGACTCAACCATAGTTAGTAACAGAAAGGTCGAAAATAAATCAGGAAAGAAGACAAGGAATAATCACCAGCACAGGAGGAGATCTGGTCTATTTTGGTATAGATGGTTCCTATGGATTAGGATATTTCAAGAAGTAAAGTGGATGGTCAACTCTGTTAAAAGCTGTACAGATATCAAAAGAAAGGTGACTACAGGCAGTCCAGTGGATTTCACTGTCAGGAGGTACCTGCTTATCTCTGAGTAAACGAATTTAGTACAGAAAAGACATTAAGTTCCAGGACGTTAAAAAAAAAAAAGAATAGTAGCTGGAGAAAGGTAGAACTAGTGTGCGTAAATTCCTGATTAAGTTTAGCAGTAAATTCAGAGGTATTTTGTGCATTAGAGGAAATATTTAAGTTTATAGTTTTATCTAGAGCAATTCTCAATTATTTGTTCCACTGGAATGGTTTTGAGAACAGATGAGTTGGACTGTTTAAAGAAGAAACAGAGGAGAAACATATCAAGCAAAAATAATATGAAAAGAGAAAGGCACTTAGCACTTCTTTAGTAAATGAGCCTTTTGATTAAATTGAGAATGTACATTATTTAAAAGTGGTGGATATGAGTGGCTATTGCAGATGACACAATCTTGCTTGCTGAAAGCAAAGAGGACTTGAAGCACTTACTGATGAAGATGAAAGACTACAGCATTCAGTATGGATTACACCTCAACATAAAGAAAACAAAAGTCCTCACAACTGAACCAATAAGCAACATCATGATAAGCAGAGAAAATACTGAAGCTGTCAAGGATTTCATTCTACTTGGATCCACAATTAACACCTATGGAAGCAGCAGTCAAGAAATCAAATGACGTACTGCACTGGGCAATTCTGCTGCAGAAGACTTCTTTAAAGTGTTCAAAAGCAAAGATGTCACGTTGAGGACTAAGGTTGCCTGATTCAAGCCATGGTGTTTTCAATCACCTCATATGTATGTGAAAGCAGGACAATGAATAAGGAAGACAAAAGAACAATTGATGCCTTTGAATTACAGTGTTGATGAAGAATACTGAATATACCATGGACTGCCAGAACAAATCTGACTTGAAAGAAGTACAGTCAGAATGCTCCTTAGAAGCAAGGAATGCAAGACTTCATCTCATATACTTTGGACATGTTATCAGGAGGGACCAGTCCCTGGAGAAAAACATCATGCTTGGTAAAGTAGACCAAAAAACCAAACCTGTTGCTGTTGAGTTGATTCCAACTCCTAGCGACCCTAGAGCACAGAGTAGAACTGCCCCACAGGATTTCCAAGGAGCGCCTAGTGGATTCGCACTGCCGACCTTTTGGTTAGCGGCTGTACAAACACTTTGCCACCAGTTTCCAAAACCCATTGCCATGGAGTCAATTCCGACTCATAGCAACCCTACAGGAAAGAGTACAACTGCCCCATAGGGTAGTAAAGCAGAGGGTCAGTGAAAAAGAAAAGACCCTTAATGAGATGGATTGACACAGTGGCTGCAACAATGCGCTCAAACATAGCAACGATTGTGAGGATGGCACAGGACTGGGCAGTGTTTCTTTCTGTTGTGCATGTGCTCGCTAGGAGTCGGAACCAACTCGATGGCACCTAACAACAACAACTGTCTAGCTTAGAGGTTGGAACATGATGCCAATGATGTTGATCTCAATAAATTTGATCCTCATATTGAACAGTTTATTTTGTACAGAGGAAAATCCCACCTTATAACAAGAGATCTCAGTCTTAGCCATCTTAAAATGCTAATAGTAACCAACATCTTCATGGTAGGAACACTGATAAATACCATATTTTGAACAACTGCTATGTGTTAATCACTATTCCAGGTACTTTACATAAATTATTACATTTAAACATATGGTAACATCCAAGGTAGATATTGCATTTAAAATGTGATAGATGAGAAAATAAAGGTAGAGAAAAAAATACTCTTTAAGACTCCATTGTCAATAATTAGCTGACCTACGCTTTGAACTCAGATATGTCTGATTCTACTATGTGCTTCTTGCTATGACTCACTGCTACTATTTCATAAAATAGAACAGACAACACTATGACTCTCCCACTGCTGTGGCAAACAAACAAACAAACACAAACTCTGAGAGCATGTCCTCCTTATGCAGGATGAATAACATCATCTTCTTATACTAAGAATAACACATTTTATGCCCGTTTTCCTCTTAACATATACTGTTACACAACTACAGAGTTCCACAAACGGCCAAATACACAACTTACCTTTCATTCCCTTAAAAAAATGATCTCCTGGCTAGGCAGGTTGTAATGAAAAGGCATGACAAATGAACTAAGAAAAAGAAAACCACACACACGACTTCTTAAGTTTATTCTCTAGCTCCAACAAAAATGACTTAGCAAATTCTAAATTGAGCAGAGGGACTGGAAACACCCACATGTGTCTGCAGGTGTGCTGCTCACGCAATCTATACATTGTACATGGCCAAATAGGCTGCAATTCCCTCAAGAAATTCTAGAAAGCCCATGAACTAAAGGGATGAAACTGTCTCAAGAGGAATGAACACAACATTCCTAAAGTCAAAATAGATGAGGCCCATGATAGAATTACAGACTCACACAGGATTTTTTAATGTGCAAGTTCTGAAAAATGTAACGTTTTATTACTAATCAATTTAACCAATATTAATGAACCAAGCCTTGTGCTTGAACAAAAATAGCCGTGATGTTTTTCATAACTTAGCTTAAAGTCTAGTGAGGAAGGCGAACCAATACATCTAAAATTACAAATGGGATTACAGCTCTACCTTAGGATACACCTACAGAGTGTGTTGCCAAACTAGTCATGCTGACAGGAGACAGAGGTTTTTAGGAAATACTTGCCCAAAGAAGTGATATTTGAGCTAACATCTGAGTGATGGCTAAGAACTAACCAGGCAGAGCTAAGAGGAAACTGATAGACTACATTTGTAAATGTGAAGTGTTAGGAGGGAGCATGATCAGTTTGAAGACCTATAAGAAACATAGAGGAAGTCTAATTAACCACCTGCGTTATGCAGCTGACACAACCTTGCTTGCTGAAAGTGAAGAGGACTTGAAGCGCTTACTGATGAAGATCAGAGACTACAGCCTTCAGTACGGATTACACCTCAACACAAAGAAAACAAAAATTTCCACAACTGGACCAATAAGCAACATCATGATAAACAGAGAAAATATTGAAGCTGTCAAGGATTTCATTTTACTTGGATCCACAATCAACGCCCATGGAAGCAGTATTCAAGAAATCAAATGACGTATTGCATTGGGCAAATCTGCTGCAAAAGACCTCTTTAAAGTGTTCAAAAGCAAAGATGTCACTTTGAGGACTAAGCTGCGCCTGACCCAAGCCATGGTATTTTCAATCACCTCATATCTTCACTGAATGTTTGTCTGTATTCTTCAGCTGTTTCCACGCATATTAAATCACTAAGCAAGAATATTCTAGTATCTTTCAATTTCTTTCATCTTTCAGATTTCATTTCAACTTCTGCAGTATAAAAACATCTCCCGTAACAATCAGACTGAAAAGCTTATTATAATTACATTCCTTAGTTGAAAGTCTAGGAGCCTATTACAGCTAAGTATGTCTTTTCTAAATGAGCGCTGGCAGATTTTGACTTGTGGCACCTGTCACCTTTTTCACAGCTTTGGAGATTGAGATTTTGATCTGCAATTTACCCTGGGCCATAGTTATTTTTAGGATTCAAGAACTTTAGGCTCACTTATCTCTTATTCTGCTGGGGCCAAACAAAAGGTGAGATTCAAACTTCAGATGGCTGTGACTAATTTTCTTTTCTGAAGAACTCTTTTAGCTAGAATGAACTCAGTCTTCCTGGTTATTCAAACATAAAGGACTTGTTCTTTTATTAAAACTAATACCTATTTTGGTCTCAGATTTTATGGTATACTTTTTTTTAACAAGAAAGGAATTTATACTGGAAAAAAATTTACGTTTGTAATAAAGTATACTAATGATGATGAAAATAGAATCAAAAACACTAAAATGGTTCAACAAATACATGTTCAGGTAAGAGACTAATGTGAACACAGAAAGTGTTTGCTTCTTTCCAGTACGCTTGAGGATCTGAGTATAAAGTATTTTCTGTAGTAAATATTTCTGGGTCTATATTTCAGTGTAGATAATATCACTTTTTCTTGTAGATAATTTTAAACATTATAATACATATACCATAATTTCATCTTCATATCTCCTCAGTATTATTATACAATTTACATGAGAAAAGAAAATAAGTGAGGATAACTTTCTGCTCTTAATATATTAGGAACATCATTCTGCAACTTCCGACCCGCTTCTGCTATCTTTTCCACCATGCAATACGGCCATAGACTCACTGTTTCAAAAAACTGATTCCCTTAAAATTTAGCTGAAATATTAAGAAAAATGAAGCAAGTGGAAAGCTGAAAACCTGAAGAATAATATTCTCAGTAGTTGCTTCCGGTTGTTACAAATCATTAGTTTCTGTTAAACGTCATAGTTTGCACTGGAGAATAAATTCTGCAGAAGCCTGGTAACATCAGCCAATGCAAATTAGATTATTCCCTTGCTGCTCTAATTTATTAAATGCACAACAGATGACTTCATATTTTCATTATTGGGAAATCAGCTTGTTAGAATTTCTGGCTCATATCACATGTATTGTATGTCATCTCAAAAAAATCATTCAACACCCATTGTGAAAGTCTTCAATAGAATCAGAACTGTGATTTCTAAATCAAGTTCGATGTAATCTCTGTCCCCAAAGACTTTGGGGATAAAGAATAAAGAACAATTACCTGCTCCTCTGGTGTGATTGAAATCACCTTTAATGATTTTGCATGACTTTCCATTGCCATTGCATACACCACAATGATCTTCCCTTGCAAGAGACCCTAAAAAACCATCACAGCCAACTTTCTGTAACAAAAGAATGACAATACATCACAAAGTGAGTGGTTTTTTCCACTACTCATTTAGGGCAAACCTAGTCTCTACAAAGAGTATTTATATCATTGATAAACTAGTAAAGTGTCATAATCTCTGGTGCAAACTAATACAGCAAGCTCTTTTCTAATAATACAATCTATAAAATGACCAAACAGTAGGACAATGATTTTTCTTGCATTAAGCATTAAATTATATCCAAAGTAATTTCAGAAAAATAATATTACTGAGAAAAATGAAATTTATATAAATCCCAAAGGAAACCACCTTTCTATTAAACATAACATGATTCATCTAATGCATTCTACTCAACACAGAATAGATGTATTTCACTATACGGATGGCTGCAAAGCAAAATACTGAATATTAAATAGTAACTTTGTGAAAAATCTAACATAAACACTCATTTTCACTACAGTTTACTAAAAAACTAGCATCCCCATCTTCTTTGATATGCAGCAAATGAAGAAAGGAGAGCCAGAGAGTTCTGTAAGAACTGCTCACAGCCTGTGGCTGCTATAAGGAATATGAACAGGTGAGGAAGTAATTTTATATGCTCCCAGAAGAATTCTGTTAATATGAACCTTCTGATATTAAGTCAATTGACTCACTTCTAGTGAATACTGTTTGTCTCTCATTGATTTTCAGAAAATATGATAGTTTGCAAAGTTATGCATACTCAAAGAGCAGAATTTACCATGTGGATACAATCAGAAATAGTAGGATTACACATTTACCCTTAAACAAGAAAGATTTGGAAGAGATTGACGATATATCCACTTACAAGTTTCAATTATTTTAGCGGAACTTTTAAAATATTAAATAAAACAAAAGTAAAAACAAAACAGGGTTTGTTCCTCTGGTTAGTGTTGGTGGTGTTGGAGTGACGGAAGTCAGCAAATTATAAAATGCAGCTGTAGGAACAATATCCTGAAAGCAAAAATCACACTGAAACTGCATAATATAGTCTGCCTGCCTTTTGTTAAGAGGGACCTATCAGTGTCAAGAAGTTGACAAAGCAAATGCAATAGAGGAGAACTCTGATCACCAAGTCAAAGCTTATTCAGGGAGAAATAAAGAGAATGTCTGGAAGAAAGAAGTAGCTACCACAGGAAATGCTCAAAAAACAACAAAGGTATGTGAAAAGGACACTTAGCAGGAGCCGTGAAAAGAACTGGGAGCCCCGGGGTGAGAAAAAACAACTCCTCTCCTTCATGTACAAATGGAGAAAAAATTAGAATAGAGCTTAGAGAGATTTCAAAATGATAAAAAGACCTTCATTGCTTTATCCCTAGCACCCAGCTTGTTTCTTGGCAAATAGTAAGAGTAAAATAAATAGTAGTTAAATGAATGAATAAATTTGTACTCAATAGTTCCTTAATTTTTTCTAACTCTTGTAACTGGGGTATTACAAGATGTATAAAGTCAAAGTTAGAGACAGACATATATGCCATAGTTCAATAATCATATTTATTTTTTCTTTTTATTGCGGTAAAATTTGCATTAAAAATTAACCATGTTAAAGTGTAAAATTCAGTGACATTTAGTACATTCACAATGTTGTGCAACCATCATCTCTATCTAGTTCTAAAACATTTTCATCACCCCAAAAGGAAACCCTGTACCCACTAAACCAGCACTCTCCTATCTACAGCCCCTGCAAATCACTAATCCGCTTTCTGTCTCTATGGATTTATCTACTCTGGATATTTAAGTAAAATTGTATAGTACGGATCTTTTGTGTCTGGCGCTTTCACTTAGCTTAATGATTTCAAGGTCCATCCATGCTGAATCATGTATCAATGCTTCATTGCTTTTTATGGTTGAATAATATTCTTTTGTAAGGATATACCACATTTTGTTTATCCATTCATCTGTTGATGGACACTTAGGTTGTTTTCACCTTTTGGCTATTGTGAATGGTATTGCTATAAATATTCATGTACATGTTTTTGTTTGAATACATGTTTCCAGTTCTTTTGGGTATATGCCTCGGAGTGGAATTGTTGTGTCATATGGTGGTTCTATGTTTAACTTTCTGAGAGTGCCAAACTATTTTCCAAAGCATCTGCACCATTATACATAAACCTAAGCGAGATCCAATTTTTCCACATCCTCACCAACACTTATTTTCCAACTTTTTATTATAGTCATCATAGCGCCATCCTATGAAGTGGTATTTTATTGTGGTTTGATTTGAATTTCCCTAATGAATAATGGGGTTAAACATATTTTCATGTAAATAACCACACATTTTTAAGATAAAAATTGGAGGTTTTGTATTTTATAATTGGTTGCTTCAAGTATCCCCACTTATCAAAATATGCTCACATAAATCCAAAAGTTGATAAATTACTTTAAAAAGGCAACACTGTTTAACTGGTGGGTGGTATCTGCAGTACCACTGGCACGCTGGAGATAGGCAGGTAACATAGTAACACAGGGTGGAGATGTCCTCATCCTTTTCAGTGATGGAAGCTTCACAGAGACAAACTGGGTCTCCAGAAGAAACCTGTTTTCAATTGCTCTCCTTAGTTCAGTCACCAAGTTTAGAATTCTACATTCAGCTTTTGTGCTATATATTTTGTGATAAAACAAAACATTCTAGGCAACCCCAATATACAGAGGGTCCTCATGAAAAAAAAAGGTATGCTTTTAATTATATTGAAAGACTAAATGAAACACTTTAGTTAAAAAGCCAGAATCTTGAAGTATTCCAGTGTCATCAGAAGTCAAGTCATTTTAATTATAATCATCAGATTCAAATAGCATGTGGCAGATTTTTTGATGTTGTTGTGTAATTTTAATGTCTAGTCAGGGACTCTGTAGAATATCTGGCTTATACAATACTGTTAAGTGGAAAGCATAGCAATTTAGGCTATTATAGTTGGCATATACAGTTAGGAAAATAATTTTTGTTTAAAAAACATATTCATTGAAGACATACACTGATTTGACAGATTTACATATAACGCTGAAATGAACTTTAAATCTTTTATTGCGCAACAGGAAGTTCTGAAAACAAAACGTACACAGGTAAAATACCTGCCATGATTTTTTATAGACAAATGAAAAATCACATTTCAGATTACTGCCGTATTGTGCTAAAAAATAAAGGAAGTTGATATGTAATTATAAGACTGTTTCTTATGCCAATGGTATTACACGATTCTGTGCTTTAAACTTTACAGCATACTGGCAAAATACAGATGCTTGGAGCTGAGAAAGCATTTAGGTCTCATGTTTTTCCCAGGGTCTTAATCAGAAGTCCATTGGACTTACTGGACTTCTGATTGATCCATCCATAACTTGCAACTGTTTATAAATATTGGGGTGTGTACGTGTGTGTGTGTGTTCAGGTGTGCATTTTTGGGGGGGGGGGCACTATTTTCTCAATTTCTCCAAATGAGCATGTAACACAAAAAGGTCAGTGACCACTGGTCTAACAAGCTCATTTTATAGATTACTTAATGGGTGCATACAGATTTTAAGTGGTTCGCTCAAGAACACAGTTTCTTAGTAGCTGTCGTGGATTCTGCCCATATACACCTTTCATTACTAAAGGATTTATTTTCCCTGCTCCTGAGAAGGCTACAAAGTGATGGCTCTCAGCTATCCACCCTCTTCAGAAATTGCCTAGCCTGAAGAAAACTGCCTTTCCCAAAGTCACATCTCCTTCTAGGGCAGCATGCATCCAAACAGTAGGAGAAGCCAGGTAAAAAAGGCCTGGTTTTCTCACCTCAAATGGTGACAACCCTGAAGAGCCATCCCAGTTTAAGGGCTCCCCATGGGGTCAGCTGAGGTCTTACTGTGACTGCAGCACAGCCCAATTTCCCCCTCTGCCCAATCTTTTTTCCTTCCCCTTCCTGCACAGATGCTGACCATGAGATCACTCCATGTTGTTGCTGTTGTTGTTAGGTGCTGTCGAGTTGGTTCCGACTCATAGCTACTCTATGTACAACACAATGAAACACTGCCCAGTTCTGTGCCATCCTTACAACCGTTGCTATCCTTGAGCCCACTGTTGCAGCCACTGTGTCAATCCATCTCGATGAGGTCTTCCTCCATGTTAATCTGCCCCAAAACCAGTCAACTCTGACTCATGTCTGTGTTAGAGCAGAACTGTGCTCCGAAGGGTTTCAATGGTTGATTTTTTCAGTAGCTTGCCAGACCCTTTGTTCTAAGGCATCTCTGGGTGAATTCAAACTTCCAACCTTTTGGTTAGCAGCTGAGCACATTAACCATTTAAATCACCCAGAGACTCTGTGAACCTGCCAGGGGAAGTCAACTTGAGAAAGTAACAGAGCCATGACTAACAGTTTCTAAGTTCTATTTTGATCTTTTCACTATGCTGCACATATGCCAACGGAATTTGCGATTTTCTAAAGATAAAGGAATAACACACATGAATAACACACAGTAAATGGAGATTATTTTTCAAAAGGAAGAGAAACACAAACAAAATATTTAAACATTATAAAAAAATCGAAGACATATTTAAAAAGCAGTTGGTTCACTTGTGTTGAGAAGATTTTAATGTTGAGTGAGTAATAGGGCTGATTTTATAGGTTTTTGCCACATGGCTCAGTCTTGGACACAGGACATGGAGAAATGGAGTGCTTGAATTTTTGGTCTGGAATGTTTTGACATAAAATGCATGGTAGTGTTCCAATTTTAGACCTACAATATATACATTACAGAATAAAAAACTCTCAGATTCTTCCAGTTAATAATGGCTTTCATGAATTATCTACTACAATCCCTTCATCATACAGATGAAGAAATGTAGTTTCATAGTAGTTCAGACTTGCTCAAGGTCAAAATAGAGTCAGGACTGCACTCCTGTATTTTGAAGTTTGGTCCAGAGCACTTCACTACACATTGCAGTTCCTCAACGGTCCCATAGTCTTCACTCAACATATAAATTATCCCTTTTGGAATGGCTTACCTGGCATCTACCATTTGCACAGACATCTAATCCCTGATTGCCACAAGAAGTTCCATCCATCACTTTTTCTGATAGAAGAATAGGGTGTTCTTTTCCAACAGGTGAGCAAAACAGGGCACATGGTTTTTCTACATATAGAGTGAATAGAAAGAAATGAGTAAACGTTACTCTGTTAATATTTTTATCTCAAACTTTATTTTTTCAGAACAATTATTGGGTAAAAAATATGATAGATGTTAATTGTGTAATGTAATACTAGAGGATTATTGTACATATTAAATGAGATAATGCCTAGAAAAAAATTAGTTACATAATGCATATTAATCTTCCACCTTAAAAAATCTAGCTTCAAATTACCTTGTAAAATGTATCATTTATTATTCTCTAGTACATATCTTCAACCACACACAAACCAATCATTCTCCCTGTAAAATATTTTGCATGCTCCTACTTTTGGCTCGTTTCTTCTGAAATGATCTCCCCCTCCTCTTGAATACACATCAGAGTCTACCTATTTTTCAAGTCCTGGCTTAAGACTTACTTTATCCATAAAGCTTTCCTTGATGTTCAACTTGTACATTCCAATACACTATTTTTCTCTCCTATGCATTTGACATTTTCTAATTGAAAAACTACTAAGAACCTATGAGATAAGCTATTCTCATAAGCTTTTCCATTTATTAAGATGTTCAGACACACAATACAATTCCATGAGAGCATTCTCCCTTATACACCATTGTTGATGCACTAGCTGGGATTCAAACCCCCTTTACCGCTTACTCAGGGAGTATTTCATTACGTACGATATCTAGTTGGAGAACCACTTCTTGAATGGCTGGGAGTCTTCTTCAGTGCAATAATAAGTGAACAACTAAGTAGAGTGGTCAGGGTTAAAACACTTGCCTCAGTCAAAGAGTAGCAAAATATTTTTAAAGTGTTGTTTCTATTTCTAAGCCTCCTACAGAGCAGCTGTAGTATTTGGTAACACCAGCAGTAGGAGTATCCAAATCTGAAACTTCAGAGCAATTTCCATGCTACATTACTAATCTATTGGCTTAACACCAGCCAGGTCCTTTACTGTTTATTAGCTCGTATAAATAGAATGGAAAATAGTTTACAGTCTCTGACACTGATCTTAGCTTATGTCTTCAGTAAAGTTCCACGTATGCTGATGGGATTCTATAAATACCAAATAACAGTCAGAGGCACAGAACAGGGCATTGCTTTGCAAAGAGAAGACAGTTAAATGAGCCTTCAGAATTGAACATTTCAAACAGTTTTCACATGTGGCTTCTGAATACGGCTCTGAACAATTCTCGGGAGTTGGAACATGGCCTTTCATGTGAATGGTTTTGAAATTTTCCTTTAAGATGGCATTATAAGCCACAATAAAGCATTTCAGTGTGCTCTCACACCTCAAAGTAGGTTATGTTTATTCAATGACTGCTTACTATGTCATATCTTTGGGCTTAAAAACAGCTGGTATAATTAAAGCACTTTAGATGTGGTATATATAATTTTCTTTCTGGAGTTTCCACTGAAGAGAAGGGTAAACCAGATATATGAATAACGTTAAAAGGAGTTGGTTTTCTAGAAAACGCCATTCACATTCCAAGCAAGAATTCATATAAAATTTTTGTATTTCTCCTCTTGTAATATATTGTCAACACACTCTGCTTACTTTAGCTCTACAGATGAAATAAACATTTGATACCAAACTTCCTTCCTGGAGTATACCCTCAAGACTGTGACACTGTAGTGATCCATGTAACACACCAGCACTTGGCAGGCAGGCTCTGTCCTGATTTAAGAGATCAATCCTTCCAAGATATGCATTAGACTCGAATTTCAGCACTGAGTATGTAAAATACCTGGATGTTAAGGCCATGTATCTCTTTTCTCTTAAATTAAGTGTTCACTACTATATTAGTATCCTACATTTAATCCTTCTAGCCATGGATTCATGCATTACATAAGAACATGGCAAAAATAGCTACTTGCATTGTATAGGTGTCATAATGTTAAGAAGGCCTGGAATATTTTTAAAGGATTGTATATTTCAATTTCTTCTATAGCACAAAGGCTAATTACTACTGTGTATCCTATTCATCATACAGATTGACGTGTGCTGCAAAATATAAATAGCTACTATGGATCACTCTGGTGATAAATATCTCTTTATAAGAGTTAAGAGCTTCTTTAATTGTGATTTCCAACAGCTTTAACATTTTAAATTGACCCCCTTCAATCTCTGATTTTTTTTTCTTTTCTAATCCTGAGGGAACCTGAGATCATCTGTTTCCTGTCTCTTTTTCATATATGAGAAAATATGTTCCAAATGAGTTTAACACTATCAAGATCTTACAGCCAGTTAGAAGGAGAGATGGGATTAACTCTCAAATGATCAGGAAATGAATTCATAATGTGAAGAGTCATATTGATTATATGTTTAGCACCAAAAAATAATGGGTATGTATTCAAATTTATGCAACAAATATTCATTGAAGCTTAATATATGCCAGCCAGTATTTTAGGCATAGACATTAGGTGGGATACAGACATGTTAAAATATGCTATAGCAGGATGATTTTGGAGTACCTAGAAGGAACACATAACCCATCTGAAGAGTTAGAGGGATTTGTTTTTCCTAAAGGAATTGATATAAACTGAGTCTAAAAACTTAAAAGGGGCAGCTTTCAAGGTAAATACATGGGGAGAAGGATCAAAGATTGAGAAGGAAAGAATATTATGCCAAAAAAGTAACATGTATGGGCCTACAGGTATGAGAGTATGAAGTATCTGAAAGACTGAATAGGATCTGGGTGGTGGTACTGGAGAACTCAAAAGGGAATGGATAGAGATAAAGCACAAGAAGCTCAAGAGGTCCAGCCACAAAATGGCCTTGTAAAGCAGGTAATGAAGTTTGAGATTGGTCTTGAGATCAATGGGGTTTACAGAAGGGTATTTCTTAGGGCAATGACTGACAGATCTGGCCATTCAAAAGGCCAGCGCAGCAGAAATGAGGAGTAGAGACTAAAGTAAGGTGAGACTGTGGTCAGAGAAACCATGAGGGAAGCTGGTTGAGGAATACAGATTAGAGATGATGAAATCATGAGTATACATGCTGGCAGTAGGGACAGAAAGGTTTAGGCAAATAGGGCTTGCTGAATGATGAGATGTAAATGGATACTGAGGAAGAAGGATTCTGACTTGGCTTGATCGATCAAGTTCATCACAATGCCACTCTCTGTGAGAGAGCACAATAAAAAGAGAAGATGGCAGGAGTGGGAGAGAAAGGAAAGGGAAAGAGGGTGTGTCCAATCTGGGGGTGTTGGGTTAGAGGTGAATGGGATACTGAGTGGAGATGCCCATGAAGCAGATGGATAAGCAAATAAGGAGCTCAGAATAAGGAGATCTGGGGTGGAGATAAATATTTGGGTTCCATTATAATACAGATGATAAGTAAAACCTAAAGAAAAGTTAAGGCTATCTCAAGGAGAATGCTCAGGGAAAAGAGAAGAGCACCCAGGGAAGATCACTAGAAAAATTCCTGTTGTTCATTCACCTAATATTTTTTAAGTGCCTACTCTGTGTCAGATAGTTTTAACTGGTAAAGATACAGCAGTGAATAAAATATGACAACAAGCTCTGCTCTTCTAAGTATTACTCAGGGGGTAGATAATAAACAAATAATATATAGAAATATTATGTCTAATGGTGATAAATGCTGTGGAAAAAAAATAAAGCAGAGGAAGGAAAAAGTATTGAGTTAATATTTAAGAAAAACCTAAAGAAGTTGAGGGAGTGAGCCATGCCAATATCTAGGGAAAGCATTTCAACAGGGAGAACAATAGCTGCCAAGGTTGTGAGACAGAAGTTTACCTGACTTATTCCAGGATAAGCAAGGAAGCCAATGTGGCTAGAAGAAAACAGTAGAAAATGAAGTTAGAGGGCAACAGAGAGTCAGATAGTAGAAGAACTTACAGTCCATTAAAAAAACTTTGGAATTTTACTCTGAGCAAGTTGGTAAGTTTTTGGAAGGTTTTGAGTGGAGGAATAATATGATGTGATTAGCATTTTAAATGTATCACTCTGGATGTTCTGTTTGGAGCTCAAAGGGAAAATGTGGCTGGAAACATAAATTCATAAGTTATTTGCATATCTGAAGTCACAGATACGGATGAGGTCACTTAAGAAGAAAATGTAGAATGAAAAGAGACTAGGGTTTAGGATAGAATCTTGAAGAATTTCAATGTTTAATGGTGAGGTGGAGGAGACAGATCAACACAGTAGAAGACAAATAAGTCAGAGATACAATAGGAAAGTCAGGATAGTTCTGTGTCATGAAAACCAAGGCACACGACCATTTCAAGAATCAAGAGGTGGTCAACCCTTCAAGTGCATTTGAGAGGTCAATTAAGAAAAGGACTAGAAACTATTCATTCATTAGGTTTAGTTTCCATGGGAGTCCTCAATGACCTCAGTGAGATTTTTGCTGGTGGAATGACTAAATAGAATTCAGATTGAAGTGAATAGAAAGTAAAGAAAGGGAGAGCTGGAAAACAGACGGCTCTTTTGGGAAGACTGGCTGTTGAGTAGAGAAAAATAAAAGTGTATTAGCTGGAGGTGGCATGAGGAAAGGCTGTATTTTTTAATGATAGAGTCCTAGATGTGTTTAAATATTGAATGTGAATGATGTAGCAGAGAGGGATTAAATATATAAGAGAAAGTAGAGTCAATGAGTGAGATACCTCAAAAGGGAAGACGGGGATGGCACCAAGTGCATGGCTGAAGGGACTGGCCTTAGAAGTGAATAAATCTTTTCTGTCATAGTAGAAAGTGGATGGAATTTCTACAGATAGAAGTAGGCTTACGTATTTGATAGTGAGAAGATGAGAAAGTAATCATCAATGAATGCTCTTTTTTTCCATTAAGCAGTAGAATAGTCTGCCTGTATACTTGGAGGCTTACAGAAAGAACAGGGTTTTGCCAGATGGGTGAGTTGAAATTGAGGAACAATGGAGTTTAGTCTATTGACGAGAGTGTTACTGAAATGAAAAAAAGAAAAAAGTCCAAATTGACTAAGAAGGGGAATAGAGAAAGGAAAGAGTAGAGGCATAAAAGACCAATGAACTCACATAATCCATTACTACTTTGTTACTGCGGCACAAAGCAACAGCCTACTGACCATGGGCAACTTGTATCATTCTTAGCCAATGAGACATGATATTCTTTTCTTAAAAATCTTATTTTGAAATAATTAGAGATTTATATAAAGTTGTAAAAATAGTACAGGGAGATCCCATGTACCATTTATGGAGTTGCTTCAATGCTTACACCTTGATAACTATAGTACAATAGCAAACCAAGAAAACTGACTTCATGCCATTTTCTCACATATATAGATTTCTGTAAGCACCACCACAATCAAGACACCAAACTATTCCATCAGCACAAAGATCTCCCTCTAGCTACCCGTTTATAATCACACCCATTTTTTCCCTGCCACCTTGGAAACCCTGGTGGCGTAGTGGTTAAGAGCTATGGCTGCTAACCAAAAGGTCAGCAGTTCAAATCCACCAGCCACTCCTTGGAAATCCTACGGGGCAGTTCTACTCTGTCCTATGAGTAGGAATCAACTTGACAGTAACGGGTTTGTTTGTTTGTTTTTTTCCCTAACCCCTGGAAACCCCTAATCTGTTTTCCATCTCTATAATTTTATCATTGCAAGAATGCTATATAAATGGAATCATATAGTATGTGGACTTTTGAGATTGGCTTTTCTCAGCATCATGCCCTTGAGATCCAACAAGCTGCTGCATGAATTAATAGTTTGTTCCTTGTTATGGCTGAGTAGTATTCCAAGGTTTGAACTTACTACGTTTGTTCAACCACTGAAAGACATTTTGGTTGTTTCCAGTTTTTAGCTATTAAAAATAAAAGTGCTATAAACATTCGTGTACTGGTTTTTGTGGGGATGTACATTTTCATTTCTCTAGGATAAATGCTCAGGAGTGCAATAAGAGCTATGGCTGCTAACCAAAAAAGGTCGGCAGTTCGAATCCACCAGCCGTTCCTTGGAAACCCTATAGGGCAGATCTACTCTGTCCTACAGGGTTGCTATGAGTTGGAATTGACTCAAAGACAACAGGTTTTGTTTTGGTTTTTTTTGGCATGACAAGTGTATGTTTAGTTGTCTAAGAAACTGCCGCACTATTTTCCAGAGTGGCTCTACCATTTCACATTGCCACCAGGAAGGTATGCCGCATGCAGTTTTTTCTTATCCTTGCCAGTATTTGGTAATGTCTCTATTTTTTATTTTAGCTGGTCTCATAGGTGTGTACCAATATCTCATTATAATTTTTTAAAATATATTTTTAGTCAGTGTTTGTGGTTTTTATGTCCATAAAAGTAGAACAGAGTTTTGAAATACCTAGAAGATAATCAGTAAAATAATATTTACTATTACCATAAAACACCTTGCTAAACTAGAAGCCTACTTAATTGGTGATCTGGTTGGCCATACCTTCATCCATGACAGCGTGCCACTGAAGTACAGGCTTTGGGTACGAAGTTCTAACACTAAAGGCCTGACATTGCCAGTCTCTGAATCCAGGCAAACCTGCATGACAAGGTGGATTCTCACATATTCTGTATTGTTTTCTGGGACCATTACAATCCCTTGCTTCAGTACCTAGCCTAGAAAAGATAGTACAAATAATCAATTTTATCTTTGCTTTTTATGTTAACTCTCCATTAAAAAAAATTAAAAACCATTATATTAATAATGTATAAGCCTTTATATTAAAATCTACTTTTGAAAATGTGAACATATTAAATAATTAGTAATAGTAGGGAATACATATGTTTAATATATATGTATATGTATATATATGTGTGTGTGTATGTTTTAACCCTTGATTAATTTACCTTCCAAAATACATGAGGACTAAAATGCAACTTGCCCTGAATTTGCTACAGAGGACTGCAGGGCAGAGGCTGGGCGCAAATAGAAAGGCTACAATTCCCAAAAAGAGGTTTGGTGCTTAGAATCATTAAGGAGATACCGCTAATGTTTTCATATCAGTTCTAGGCTCTAAAATTGCTTGTGAGGAACTTTGCCACAGTCCTCCACACAAATGAAGTTGAAACATACAAGTGGAAACAAGTTTCTCACAGACTTGCCTAGGACCTACCCTAGGAATGACGGGGTTGAGCACGTTGGTCTTATAATACATTCTTGTCTGTGTATGTGCTACTCTTGATTTGTTTTTCATCATTCTTAGCTTTTATAGTCTATTAATGTTGTTCTCATCCCAACCTCCTTCCTAAACACCCATCATCTTCCTACTCTTCTCACAGTTTCTTAAAATGCTTACCAAATTTTCCTAATATGTCTCCCTGCTTATTTAAGTACAAAATTTTACTTGATTTGCTCAGGAAGTCATCCTTCTTAGCTTTTAATTCTTTATTCTTAGAAGGGCTGGTCTTTATTTTCTTTTTAGGAGGAAGTTTTTATGTAAAGTAAATAATTTGAGGGGTTTTTCTGCTTTCCGAAATGGAGTAGGGTTTGACTGGCTTCTTTGGCTATCCAACATGGTTTATCAGTAACACCTCTGCCTTTCAAAACTGAAGAAAAAGTGCCCTCCCCCAAACCAGGAACTTTGCTTTTACCCAGGACATATGCGCTCGCGACTGCTGATCCCAGAACTGCAGGTTCGGCTACAGGGGCTCCACATGCTCCACTCTCCAGCCAGTTGTCCAGGTGCTGAGGTCCTGCTGGTACATTCTCCAGCCTTACACCACTATTCCAAAAGTTATGTCTTAGGTGAACAAATCAGGGTACAACTGAAAATCATTCACTGGCCTATACAGTCACTGGAAATGCAATTAAGTCAGGTCTACTAGATTCCAAAACATGTGGAATTGAAAAACACCAAAAAACAAGTTGACACTTGCTTTTTACCATCGTAACATAATGGCCCAGTTCTCACAATTCTCATGTCAGATCAAACCATCTTATCATGAAAGCAGAGAATGAATATCTGTTACTGTAAACCTGAGAATTCAGTCCTTTTGACTGAGACTGGGTGAAGGTGATGGGGAAGGAATTTGGGGTTGCATAGGCAGAAAAGAAAATCCAACACATTCTAAAAAAACAGCAATTTAAAAGGAACAAACACAGAAGCATAGAGCACCAGTCATACATAAGAATGGAAAATGAGAAATAAATGTGCTTCTATAACTTGGTTTAAGAAGACATCTTAGCAAATTTAGCAATTTTGATTTGAAATGCCAGTAATTCAGGATATTTTCTTTCCTTATATCTAAACAAACAAACAAAGACTGAATTTTAGCCCTCCATGTTTTCCCTCCTGAACGAGTTCCTATCAAATTCAAGCATTAACATCATACCAAGTTCTCTTTTAAAAAGCCAAGTTTGTTGGAAAGACTTGAGCAATTAGACTTTTTGAAATTCTGTTATTTCATTCCAATTACTCTGTAGTTTATTTGGTATCTATCAACTGGGAAAGAAGGGTAAGGGGTGTGGTCATTCTCTTTTTTTTATGTTTTCATTGACTTTAAATAAAGGCATGAAAGAGATTGTTTCTGCAGTCACCAAGGAATGGTTGTCAAAGCTTAGAAGACAAGATTATTGTAACTTCTCCTTTTTTCTGGAAAAAAAGGTAGATGATGGCCACAGCAAATATCTCAATGGTAAAAACTAACTGAAAAAAAAAATCATGTTGAAAATAATAAGATTAGAAACATTAAGATTAATGACTGCATAATGATGGGGTTCAGCAAACTGATCCATTTAGCTCTATAAAATTTTCTGTATTTCATGGCAACATGATTTATAAGGGATTTTGGGAAAATTACAGAAACTAATTCTCAGCTTTTCCATTTCCAAAATGTGAATGATAATATATTTACCTAATAGCCTTTCTACAAGAGTTAAATGAAGCACTAACAACAATGGACAGCACATACTAAGCATTTGGTAAAGCTTAATAAAAATACAAAATTATTATATGTATTATTGTATTCAGGTTATTAATAATATTTCAGTAATCTAATAAAAATTCTGTTAATTCTGATCTTTATTAATATTTCTTTAGAATTTACTTGGAGAATATATATTTTTAGAAGAGAGAATATAGAACATTATGCTGCATAGTTTGAGTCCAGTTAATGCTTTTATATGCAATAAAATAATTAGTCCTTGCAGATTTTCTCTAATACTGCTAGCATTTAAATTCAATCTCTTTTAGATTCAAAAAGTTTTAAATCTAGGCTTGGAAAAAAAAAAACAACTTAACTTTGAGTCTATCAATATGCCAATATTAATTGTCATTAAAGAGATTGGGGTTTTGTACGAAGATACAGTCTGACAGTTGGAAAAGGGCGGGGGGAATAGGCCAAGTTAAACTTTTAAAATTACTTACTGGTTTTAATGACTTAACAATGTTACGTCACTCATTAAAAAAAAAAAGAAAAATCGAATGTGAAAGCTGTCAAACTTCAATTGGTCTAATTGTTTTGGACTACTTGCTATTACTTCCCTATGTGTATCATAGCTCCTTGCCCATTTAGCACCAATCTGGCACTGAAAAGATGTGCTGAAGTTCACAGCAGGCTGAAAATATTCTGGGAAGGAACGGGATCTAGACCTGCACAGCATCAAAGTTAGATCACATTCTGGCAGATGAAAAGAAATGGAAACAGATATACAAGCCAATCTGCATATACAAATCCAGTGAAATTCAAAGCAAAGCATAGTATAATATTTAAAGATTATCACCTTGCACATACCAGATCTCTGGATGAAACTAGGGGAAATGTGTTTTTGTGTTCTAGATAGTGCTGTGCTTCAGCAATGAGGAAAATGTCAAATGTTTTGTTCAAATGACTATTAAATATTATTGAGTTTCTATATGAAATGATGCTAAGGATGCTTTTCATAAATTTTCTAGCAGCATTTCTTGTTTCATATAATATTTACAGTTTTCAGTCTCAAAAATGACATTGTGTGTGGTTTATAAAACTCAAAATTTGTCATTTCTACTAAGACAGTCTTATTTGTGAAAATGCTAACAGATATATATAATATAGACTATTTCTGGGATAGTCGATGACATTGACTATATTTCTATTCTATTCTTCCAAATTTTTATGTGACTATGTCTAGGAAGTTCATGAAAATACATGATTGAAAGAGGTTCATGAAGATGTCAAAAGAGCCTGATTATTCTCTAATTAAATTTCACTCACACATGTTGGAAGAAAGACAAGGAAGAAGGAAGGCAAAAACCTCTTCAAATATGCACATTTGTGAAAGGATATTACAGTCCTCATTATTTTTAATAACGAATCATAATGACAATTTCAATTTAGGTAAATAAATGACCAAAATATATTACATAGACTCTGACAAAACAATCTAAAGTTCTAGTAAATTGGTATTTAACTCCCCTCCCATCCCCATTCCTAGCAAACACTGCAAGTAAAAAACATAATTTGTTGGTTTTTACTATCATATATCAACTCTTTAATCTCTATTAAATGTAAATGTAAACACAGATGACAGTATTATGAAGAGAAAGGGGAAGAGAGAAAACAGATTGTTTTTCATTCAGTAAATTCATGTTTATAAACAGTGTATAAATTGCTACCTTCAAAATAATTTTGAATCATACAATTCTGCAGGCACCTTCTCAAACTTCATTATATAGTCAAATGAACTAGATTTATGCAGCTAGATTAACATCACTACAGTGTTATAAATTACAAAATCTCCAGCTTCGTTTCCTGGTTTGCAATCTACTGAGCTAGCAGTGTTTAGGGAGAGGTTGCAAGCATTCAAATATTTTAGCACTGCCGCACTCAACAGCAGAGGGTTGGAAGCTGTTTGTATGATGGCTGCTAAAATAGCTGGAACAGATGGACATGTGAAGAAGCCCACATGGCCTGAGGAACTGAGAAGTTTGTTAGTTATTTCAATACACAAAGCATAATAGAATCACTGAAAGAATATCATTAACACAATTATAAGGAAATAAAACACTTTACACTTAATGAGTTATTGCTGTTTTGATTGCTGAAAGAATGAGTTTATTTTAGAGACCTTAAGTCTGCTGGTCATTCTTATAAATATGAAAAGACAAAATTATAGAAAATATTTAGCATGCCAGATTATAAAAATGAAGATATTTTATATTGCTAGAGAGGAAGTTAAGTAAGATGGATGGATGGTGGGACGTTTGAGGAATTACAGCTAAATATTTGGTTATCTCTGTTTATTACCGTTTTCGTGTTTGAGGGATGATGAAAATTACTGCTCATGCAGTTTTATGACTCAAGCAATAAATTACTCAGCATAATAGATGAGGCTTGCCCTATATACACACTTAGTTATATTTTTGTGTATTATTTTAAAAAAAGAAAGGCACAGAGGCCCAAATACTGACCTACCATTTAAGCTCGCAGAAAAATATTTGGCATAGTCTGTAACCAACTGATTGATATTTCACAGAAGTTCCCCTCCAAGGAACCATTTTGTTATTGATAGTCACTAGTGATAAAACTCTTCTAGTCTTTAAGACAATTTTCGGGGGATTTAAACAATTTGTACCTTTTTAAAATTAAAAAAATTATAGATGTAATAAATGACTACACTACTACATTCAAACAATTCAGAAAGTATGGAGAACAGTTAAATTCACCCTCATCTCCCAATGCCTTACTCCCATCCATCAATTCTACTTCCCTTCCAAGACGTAACCACTAATCACAGCATGGATTTATATTATCAAACCATTTACTCGGAGTTTACAAATACTTTGTGTATGTGTGTGCGTGTGTGTATTCACATCTGTATATAACTGCTTTTTTTTCCCTTTATATCTCAAAAGGTATCATAGAGCATGAATTTTTCTGACATGCCAATGCACTAACAGCCATGTCTTGTAGATCTTGCCATAGTAGTATCTACATATTTACCTCATTTTTTTAAACTGATACACTGTTTCACCATTCTCTACTGATGAATATTTGTGTTGTTTTTAATTTTTTACCATTGCAAACTGCATCCACATATAAGCATGGGTGTGTGTGTGTGTGTGTATTTGTGCACATGTATATTTCATTAGGAGTCCTGGTGGCACAGTGGTTAAGAGCTCAGCTGCTAGCCAAAATGTCAGCAGTTCGAATCTACCAGCTGTTCCTTGGAAACCCTGTAGGGCAGTTCTACTCTGTCCTATAGAGTCACTGTGAGTTGGAACCGACTCGACAGCAATGGGTTTGGTATGGGTTTTACATTTCATTAAGACAAATTTCTAGAAGTTGAATTGCTAGATTTCAGTTCATTTTTCAAATTGATTTTTTTTAAATAGCACCCCACATATTTTTCCCCAAATAATTCACACCAGGTAATCTGAAGATGTTTAATATTGTTGTTTCTTTTCAAATGTAATGAAAATTCATGTTCTTCACAGGCAAGGTTTCTTATCTTACATTGAATGACTAAATATGACCATTTCACATGCATTTCATTGAACAGAAATTAGACAACTATGTAAACTATTGATCTGTTGTCTCTTAATTACATTAGCCCTAATTATAAGTGCATATGGGATCTACCTGACTTTATATTCTTTGAAAGTAAATTAATTTTTCAAAAGCAATTATTTTTATCCAAAAATGTATGCTAATAAATTCCTATAGCCTTACAAAACACATTAAACAACTTAGAAAACCAAGTATTTACTAATCTCCAAAATGTCAACTGGAATATTTTACTGTTGCTTAAATTGACAAGGAAAAATTATTGACACTCAGTATCTTTCCTAAGACAATATTTTATACCCAAAAGGATTCATCAGCTCTGAGTAGTTTTATTAACTATTCTGTTATTTGTGCTTATTTTACTTATGCTTAATTTAAGTAGCAAAAGTTATATGAATTAACTTTGTTGTCCAAATCATACATATATCTGACTCTCAACATTATAATGATCAACAACAATAGAAGTAACTACATTAGTATTAACAAAACAACCACAAATTTGTAACAAATATAAAAAGATCAAATTAAAAACAGGTGAAATGCTGAAATTTTTTTATATGTCGAGAATATTCCATCACTGTTGAGATAAAAACATGTAACTAGCAGGAGAAAATCCCCAAAGTAAATTCAAGTTTCTTGTTTCATTTACTATTCTTATTCACTTCAAGAAAGACCAATGACTTACCTTACCAGGATCACAATCAGTTCCATCCATCGGTGGATCTAGTTTGGTTCTGCATTCTTTCTCACCTTCTACCTTACACCACAACCCTGTGCAAATAACATGCTGAAAAAAGAGCAGAAGAACTAGTAAGGGAGGGTATAAGTCAGTATTTTTTGAGAAAGTCATTTGGCTAGAACAACTGAGATTAGTTGAAGAAAATATGCTTTAGGTAACTTTTAACATTAAACTTATATTTAAAACAGTGTATGACATAGTGATGGAAAGACAACTATATGCAAAAACAAAAAATCTGTTTAATAAAAGTAAATTCTTTAATTTCTTTACATAAAACACATGTGGTTATGCAAGATACGTTAGCTACAACAGAATAAGATAAGCTAAATTAATTATTCATTCCATGTGAACCAGGCTGTAAGAGCAGGTGATTCTGTTTGTGGTATGAATTGAGCACTTCCTGCCCTAAAACACATCCTCACTCAAGCTCTGTTTTATCCTTAAATTCCACAATTAGTACTTTATTATTATATCACATAGGTTGGGCCCTTGACACAATACAGTGACTCTTAGTAAGTATATTTTTGTAACTTGTTATCAGTCATTTTTACCTCAGTGTAAATGAGCTTTAGATTTTCAGGATACAATAAACTTCTGTAGGCACAAGTTGAAGGAAATTAAAAAAAAAAAAAAATATTCTGGGATAAAGCAGCAGAGAAAAAGTGACAAATAAAGAAGAGAACTTTGAGGAAACTCTAGAGGAAAGAGTATCAGAAACCTAAGCCACAGGTATACTTGTAGCCAGTCCAGAGCCCTGTATTTTATTTACACACACACACACACACACACACACACACACACACACACACACATATATAATGAGGCACAATGCAACATTCTAAAAGACTTTTTATTTGTATTTGTTTCACAGACACAAGCATATCATTAACAATCTGCATGGAAATCTAGAATCCATGAGGAGACTGTAAAGGTGATTAGGATATTTAATCTGTAGTGAAAATGACTGTATTACTCTTTATTCAGATATAAGGAGAGAAGGGTGGAAGACATTTGTATGAGGGAACAGAACAGGTCAATAGAGACGGAAAACGTGGCAACGTGAGAGAAGTAGTCATGAAAGGATGAGAAGACCAGTGTAAAGGGAGGGGGCACATAATGGAAAGAAGCAGTGAGCAACAAGATTGAAAAATAGAAGAACCAGATCTTGAATGTCAGGGAGGTCCAGGGACTTTAACTTGTAGAGAATAGGAAGCCACTTAGCAGTTTGAACAGGAGACTAATAAGACAAAAAGATTATTTTTGAAGGCTTACTATGGTGGTGATGTTCAAAATAGATTATAAAAGACAGGAAAATTAAAGTTAAATTATAGCCCAAATTCATTAAATACCTTGGAAAGGATATATTTAAGCTAACCTTTCAAACTGGTCTGTTATAACTCTAAAACTGAATTTATCACAATTCCCAAAATATTTTTATCCTATTTTAAATTTATTTTTAAATTTAGACTTCTGAACTGTTTGTAAGCTATTCAAATTAAATAGTCAATGGAGAGTGTGATGCATTTAATTATTTTATCTGGTATTACTGACAGTTTTTCTGCTTTAAAACATTTCAGAGAAACATGTCTTGTCATAATTAGGATGTGGTTTACCTCGACTTATGTGCTTTTATTAACATATACAACTTACCAAAAATTCATCTAAGAAATTATTTTAAAGAATGCTGAAATCAAATTGCTTCTTTGTAATATTTAGACTTAAAAATAAACACAGACACCAACTGTTCCTCATGCACTTTCTTAGAGACATTTATATTTGAATTAACTGATTTCTAGCCTGATAGTTTTAATTCGTGAAAAAGTGTGAGGTTTTTTTTTTTTTTTGGCTTTTTTTGTTTTGTTTGGTTGTTTTTGTACCCAAGGCCTTTCTGTCAAGTATGTTTTACAACCATTGGGTCAAAATGCTGAATTTTCCACCAAAGAAGAAATCTGTTTTACTAACACTGAATAAAGCTTAGCTGTGTTATAACAAGAATTATTTTAGTCAAGTTCATTAGTTAACCAATGTATACTGAACTATAAAGCAAATCTTCTATACTGTAGTTTTAGAATAATACTTGCTTGCCGAACACTGTTGGTGGTCTAAATTCTGACCTTCCTCTATTATCTGCTATTCCAAACAGCAGGTACTCTAATTGATTCCCACTGAGAGCATAAAAGCAAACTTGGCAGCTTTTCAAAATAAGCACAGCCACATAGAATAAATCTCCTATAGAAGAGACCTCTTTACTCTTTATGTTCTGCAGCGGTCTTATGGTAAATAAATTACAGCCTCATTCTTAAAAACAACTCACTAATTCAGGAGTTCAAACCAAACTGTCAAAAGTAAGGCAAGAAAATGTTGAAGAAATGGTATGGATTGTTTTCACCTTAAGCGGTGGAATGTGTCAGCTGTGTGACGTTAGAGCAATGTGCTAGCAAGCCCTTCCTTCAGACGAGAATTCAGCAATTCTGATTGTTAGAACAAAACACTCTCCGTATGCTACACAGGCTAGAGCTAAGTGTTTTTTGTTTTTTTTTTTTAAACTTAATTGCTTAAACCATTTTTTATGTCCATTTAGAAAAGAACTTTAAAGCTTAAAACATTCTGCATAAGACTCTACATCAGAACACACAACTCAGCACTTCCTAGCAAAGAAATAAAAATAATACAATATTCCTTTTTTATTCCTCTATAATAAGACACCATTAAAGGCATATAACATGAATTCTGATGTTTATCTCAAGTAGGCTTTAAAAATGTTTACATGGAAATACTATATATCTAAATGGAAGGTTAAATGTCCAAGTATCATGAAATTTATCTTCAAAGTACCTGTACCCATTTCTTTCTTTACAGCAAATAGTTCCATTAAGATGGAACTTTACATCAAAATAAGAAAAATCTTAAGTGCATATACATAGAAGTAATAATCCTTGGACATGTTGATTTTGCGGTTACGTGTATTATCTTCCAAAATAAAATTTCAATAACTTAACATTTGATTGTAAATGTAGTTCAGTTATGGAGTAATTTTTCAAAAATATTATTTTCTGATCACAGTGCTCTTTAATATTATTAAGGACAGAAAGCAGGAGAGAGGAAGAGGGAGGGAGAGAGAGACAGAGAGAGAACAGAAAATACTCAAAAAAGAAAAAGCTGAAATCTAGTTCTTTGTAAACACAAAGAAAATTAAAAAATTAAGAAAAAATCAGAAGGCAAAAAATAAACACTATAAAATTAGGGCTTAGCTACATATATTGTAGTGTTTAAAAGAAAATAGGAAGACATTATAAACAACTTCATCCCTTTAAATTTGACAGTGAATATAAAGTAGGAAAATATTAGGAAATTAAAACCTACTAAGATTGACCAAAGGAGCCTGGTGGCACCATGGTTAAGCACTTGGTTGCTAACCAGAATGTCTGCAGTCTGAACCCACCAGCTACTCCATGGGAGAAAGATGTGGCAGTCTGCTTCTGTAAAGATTTAGAGTCTTGGAAATCCCATGGAGCAGTTCTACTTTTTCCTGTAAGGTGGCTATGAGTTGGAACCAACTCAACAGCAATGGGTCAAGATGGACCAAGAAGAAATAGAAAAGCTGAACAGTTTTATACCCATAGAATACTTAAAATTGTTAAAAATCTTCCCACAAAGAATATACCTGATTTAAAAACTAAAAATTTTCAAGAAATTTTGATTCTGAACTTACACAAACTCTATAGAAAACAGAAGTAGAAGAAACTTCAAAACTCACTCTATGATACACAAACCAGATATAGATTAAAAAAAAAAAAAAGCAAATTAGTGACCTACCTCATTTACTAGCTTAGATTTAATATCCTAAACAAATACTAACAGACTGAATCTAATAAAGTATAAAATAGATACAATAAAATGGATAAACCCAAGCTCGGCTTATCCTACAAATAAAAGATTGGTTTAATATTGAGAATTTGATAAATGTAATCAACCACCTCAATAACTTAAGAAACTATGATTTTTATATCTATGGATATAAAGTATGTAATATAATTTAACATTGATTCATTAAAAAAAAAAAGAAAATACTGCTGAACTAGCCATAGAAGGCAATTTCTTTACAACTAAAAGACATCTATGAAAAACCTCCAGCAAACATCCGATTAACACTGAAATGCTGAAAGCTTTCTTTTAAGACTAGAAACAGCACAAAGATGGCCTTTTGGCACTATCATAAGGAAGTGAATACATGGTGTATTCAAAGTGACAACAGAAAAAAAAAACTGTCAATCTAGACTCCTGAACTCAGCTAAATTTTTATTCAAGACTGAAAGTTAAATAAAGAGTCTTTCAAGGAAACAAAAACTGAGCAGTTACCACCCACAGATTCACCCAAAAGGAACTTTTAAATGATGTACTTCAAGAAGAAGGAATATGATCTCAGAAGAAAGGCCTGAAAGTCAAAGTTCTGAAAGGTCTGAAAAGTAAAGAGAATGATAAAGATGAGGGTAAGTCTAAATAGACACTGACTGCACAAAGCAAAGGTAATTAGATTTTAGCCATTAATTGTAAATCTTATTAGTGCGAAGAAATGCTAGAAATGTTGATCATTTACATTCAGAAACTTTATCCCCTAACAGAGAATATTTGAACACTGCCAGTGAAGTATGCTTGATGTCTTCTCTTTCACCTCCCCCACTCCACATACTTCAACATTGCTAGTGGTAGAAGTTGAGTAATAGGTATGGGAAGGAAAATGTAGTCCATGCATAGCCAAAGCATGAAGCAGTGAGCTGAAAAGGAATCTTCAATAGAATACATCAGGAAGAAACACTAACAGTTTGTGCCACACAGGGACTATATTACTCATTAGGGAAAGGCAAATCAAAACCACAATGAGATATCACTCACTTCACAACCACTGAGATGGCTATGATTAAAAACAGTGTTGGTGAGGATGTGAAGAAATTGGAACCCTCATTCATTGCTAGTGGATTGTAAAACGCTACAGCCACTATGGAAGAGAGTTTGGTGATTCCTCAAAAGGTTAAACAGAATTACCATATGACCCAGCAGTTCCACTCCTAGGCATATACCCAAAAGACTTGAAAGCAGGAAACAGACAAATATTTGTATTACCAATGTTCATTGCAGCACTATTCACAATAGCTAAAAGGTGGAAATAGCCTTAATGTCGCCCAAAAGATGAATGGATAAACAAAGTGTGGTACAGAATACAATGAAATATTAATTACTCAGCCATAAAAACAAATATAGTTTTGATACATGCTACAACACGGATGAACCTTAAAAACATTACGCTGAGTGAAATAAGTCAGTTATAAAAAAGGAACTATTGTATGATCCCACTTTATATGAAATATATAGAATGGGCAAGTTTATACAGAGAACAAAGTTTGTTAGTGATTACCAGGGGTAGATGGGTGGAGGAAGGAAGGGGGACTCATTGCTTCAGGGCACTGAGCTCCTGTTAAGAGTGATGGAAAAATTTGTAAATAGATAGTGGTGATGGTTGAACAACATGACGAATGTAACTAATGTCACTGAATTGCACATATAAAAAAATGTTGAAATGGCAAATGTTTTGTTACATATATATTTACTACAATAGTAATAATAATAATAATAAGTCTGGTAGTGGTATAATGATGGACATATAAACCAATGGAATATAACTAAGAGTCCAGAAATAAACCCATACATCAACGCTCAATTGATTTTCGACAGGGTGCTAAGGCCATCCAAGGGGTAAAGAATAGTCTCTTTAATAAATGGTGCTGGGCAACTGGATTTCCACAAGTGAAAGAATGAACCTGGACCCATACCTCACACCATATATAAAAAGTAACTCAAAATGGATCGAAGACCTAAATGTAAGGATTAAAATCATAAAACCCTTAGAAGAAAATATAGGGGTAATGTTTTGGGATCTAGTTTTTAACAATGAGTTCTTAGATATGACACTGAAAGAACAAGCAGCAAAAGACAAAATAGATCAATCAGATTTCATCAAAATTAAAAAAAAATAACTTTTGTTCATCAAAGGACTTTATCAACAAAGCAAAGAGACAACCTACAGATTGGGAAAAGATTTTTGGGAACCATACATCTGATAGGGGTTTACTATCCAGAATATATAAAAAACTCCTGTAACTGAACAACAAAAAGACAAGCAAACCAATCAAAAAATGGGCATAAGATGTATAACTTTTGAACCAGCAGAGAAAAATTCATTTTGATCAATGAGGAAAAGAGAAAAAGAGAAAGAATAATGCATAAATACAAAACACAAACACAAAATAGGTTGACAGAAAAAAATCCTAATACACACAAATTAAATTCAAACATTTTAAACTAACTGATGAAAATACAAAAACTAATAGATTAGATTAAACAGAAAAATACAAGATCTAGCAATTAGTTTTCTCTAGAAGATGTGACTACATCTCTACAATATTTATATTTAAAAAGATTGAAGATAGAGATATAGAAAAATTACCTGGGAAAACAAAACAAAGCAAAAAGGAAGGATTGTGGCTTTCATACCAACAAAATAGATTTTAGGGCACAAGATATAATGAGGGATAAAGGAGAACTCAAAGGAAAGGTAAAAGGAAAATTTTCACAATCAAGAATGTGAAAAAAACATAAAAGTATATGCACTTAACAATATAACCTCAAATTATATTAGGTAACAACTGACAGAATACAGGGAGAAAGAGATAAATCTATAGTTAGAGTTGGTTATTTTAACACATGCTTCTCAGTAACTGATAGATAAATAGAACAAACAAAAAAAACAGCAAAGAAACAGACATTGTGAAAAATAAGATTAATAAGTTTGATATAAGATACACTGATAAAGAACTTTGAAGAACACATATCCCTTTTTAGTCACAAAGAAAAATCACTAAAATTTATCATGTATTACATTAAACAGCAAACTTCTATAAATTTCAAAGAACAGATATCATATAGACTATTTCAACTTATTGCAATGAAAGTGAGTATAAATAATCAGAGGCCATCTTTAAAAACAAATCTTCCTTCCTTATTTAATTAAAAACCAAATCCAAATTGTCTCTGGTGCTAAAAAGAAATATTTAAGCAGAAAGAAGATGAATATATCATGTAAGAATTTAATTTCAGGGTAGGGAAGAATTTGTATAAGATAGGGGAAAAAAGGGAAACTTTGATGGATTTGACCATCCAAAATTAAAGGACAAAGGACACTGTATACAAAATTAACACAGACACGACACACTGTTTATAACTAACAAAGAATTATCATCTAGAACATAGAAAGAACTGCTGAAAATCAGTAAGAAAAACAGAAAATTAAAAAATAGGCAAAAGTATAAATAGTTTACAAAGATAGGGACTTAAAAAATGAGAGCCCACATCAACAAGCAGTCATGGAAAAATTTTATTTGTAAGAAAATGAATTAAAGAGCTAGATTATCCTGTCAAACAAACTGTCCTCAAACTCATGATATGTACTCACAGACTGTGTAGCTCATAGGATAAGATGAAGCTTTGATTTTATCACAAAACAGGAAGAATCAATTCCCAGGGGTTTTAACCCACTATAACTTACTGCCTTTAAAGGAAGGAAGACCTTTAAAATCTGTACCTTATCCAATATCTTGACATAATTTCACAATGATGATGTTTCAGATGCCCAAACCACTACTAGCCATCAAGGGCTACTTTTTAATTCCAAATTCTTGTTGCCTCTGGAATTTTGCAACACCAAATCACAGAGACCCTGTCTTCTAGAATTCCTCATAAGGTACCTCATGTCAATGCCAGTCAGCTCATTGGAGCACGAGAGGTTTTAGAAAGTTCTATATATTTTGATATGTCAAGAAGATTTAAGAGAAAGTAAATTGGACCTTTCCACGTTACTTTTCTAAATCATCACATAATTCAGTTATGCTAGAAAATTTTCTACATAATATATATGCAACTCCTGGTATGCCTAATCCAAAAACAAAGGCAGAACCTTACGTTTCCTGGAGCCCTTCAATTTTTATCGCACATCCTTCCAACACAAAAGGAGTAACTCTTGTGGGATCATTTTCTACTGTTTCTAAGGAAACATCTTACACATACCTGTATTCTAAGCCAGGTATGTAATTTCAGGTACCTATCACAATGACTTGATATGATTGAAGCTGGTTCAGCCACAAGACGTCAGATCGTGCTAAGGCACCAATTGCTTAGGGCTTAGGAACAATGCCATCCAAGAAGTTAACCATATGCAAATTAATGCAGAAGAGTCAGCTGTTATTGCTGGGTAAAGATGTTTCACAAGCATCTGCACAGCGGTGCCTTTAAAAGTTGTGCAGATGTAAGCTGTTTATTCTAAAGGTAAATTTATAGCATTAATTAGATAACATGCATACAATGTTAGAGTCCTTAGTTGTTGTTGTTAGTTGCCATCCAGTACTTAGTATTTATGTGTTAATACCTATTTACAAGTCTGGAAGGACAATATCCAATTCAGATGCTATGGATCCCCTGCCATTTTCAGATTCAAAATTTATATTGTTTCTAAGATTCTATCAGAAATATACATGCTGAAAAATCATTGTGAACCCTCACTCCATGGAACTTGATATTTATTTATAACTGATCAGAAATGAGATGATCATTTGTTGTTGTTGTTAGGTGCCATCGAGTGGCTTCTGACTCATAGAGACCCCACAGGGCAGAGAAGAATGGCCCCATAGGGTTTCCAAGGAGAGGCTGGTCAGTTCAAACTGCGAACCTTTTGGTTAGCATAAAGATGTCTAAGTCATTTATAAGCTGCAAAACATAAGCTATCTGCCCTTATTGGTTTGCTTCTGTATAGTCATTGCATTATTACTCTATGTTATCATCATATTATCTAGACATATTATATGTCTGGGAATCAAATACTTCCATGTGTGAAAGCTTAGAATCATCACTATCATTCAATCGATCCATTTATTAACAAATATTTATTGAGCACTCTTTTAGGTGCTAGAAATGCAGTGAAAAAAGGACCGACCATATCTCCGATGTCATGGAGTCTATCTTCTGGAAGATTTATCTTCTATAAAACCTAGATGGAAGATTGGCAGGTATGGTGACTCCACATGGATCAAGTTGAAGGTATGTAAGTGTGGCTTAACAAACAGAACTATTCAATCTTCTACATTCATAACTACTTGATCTTAGATTTTTAAGTTAGACCTTCTGACACTAGTTATGTTTCCAGGAATTTCAAGATAGTTTCAAGTAATAGTGTGCCAAACCTTTTGAAATAATTTTATTCCACTTTGGCTTTTGGCACAGAAGATGACTTCCTCTTTGACATACCTTTGCTTAACCTCCAAGATCTTATTTTTTCTTGGTTCTATTACTTGGATCTACAATTAACACCCATGGAAGCAGTGCTCAACAAATCAAACTACATATTGCATTGGGCAAATCTGCTGCTAAAGACCTCTTTCAAGTATTAAAAAGAAAGATGTCACTCTGAGGACCAAAAGTGCACCTGACTCAAGCCATGGTGTTTACAGTTGCCTCAGATGCATGTGAAAGCTGGACAATGAATAAGGAAAACTGAAGAAGAATTGATGCCTTTGAATTGTGATGGCAAAGAATATTGACTATACCACGGACTGCCAGAAGAACAAACAAATCTGTCTTGGAAGGAGTACAGCCAGAATGTTCCTTAGAAGAGAGGATGGCGAGACTTCATCTCACGTGCTTTGGACATGTTATCAGGAGGGAGCAGTCCCTGGAGAAGGACATCATGCTTGGTAAACTATAGAGTCAGTGAAAAAGAGGAAGACCCTCAACAAGATGGATTGACACAGTGACTGAAACAATAGGTTCAAACACAGCAACGACGGTGAGGCTGGCGTAGGACCAGGCAGTGTTTCATTCTGTTGTGCATAGGGTTGCTATGAGTTGGAATCAACTGGATGGCACCTAACAACAACAACATTCCTACCTCACCAGACTTCAGAGTTTATTTGTTGCTTTCTCCTCATCTTCTTAACCTCTACATATTGTAGTCACCTAGGTCTCAGTCCATGGAAAATAACTGGAACTCAATAAATATTTGTCAAATCAATCATCGAATCTGTAAACAATCTCTTTTATGGCTATATCTATCTACCCACTTATCTGCTATCTATCTATCTCTCTATCTGTCTGTCTGTCTATCTATCTGGTTCCTATACTAAGCATACTATACTGATTTGGGACTGGAATGATGATTTTCAAGGGTAGTGTTAGAGTACTGTTTTGGAAGCACAGAAGTCTAGCCTTTTTTCTCCAAGAAAGGCTTTGAATGATAATTTAGTCCCACTTCTTATTCAACAGAAGTGTGGCTGAGAAAGAAAAAGGGTACTGACTAAGTTTACGCAGCTAACGAGAGGCAGAACCACTGTTAGAGCTCAGGCTTCCCACTTCTCACGTCAGCACTATCAAATTAAGCTCAACCCAGAGGCACTGTTTTCCTGCAGCTGCCCAATCCTGCACTTTCTGGCATTATTTTTTAAATTGACCTGGATAAAGGTTACACAGTTTCTTATAAATAGAACTGAAGAAAAAAACTTGATACTGATATAAATAAAATGCCACTCATGTATGAAATTTTAGAGAAAAAAAGGAGAAAATTTCTAGATGTCTAAAACCTAAAACAACTTTATTTGCAAAGCTGAAAACAAGGCAATATCCTAGGATACAGAGAAATATAGATTTAAATATCCCAAAATAAACGGTTATATTTTCAGAGATAAGGAAAAAGAAAAAAAACAAAAAACCAGTGCATGTAGGTTAGTGAGAAATAACAATGTAAATAAAGCAAGTTAGCCTAGAATAATAAAAGAAATCAATTAAGATTTTTTAAAACCCTTATGGTTGAGGTACTATAGCAAATAAAATGAATTCAGTTTAAATTCAGGGCCTGACCTAAGATTTTCGCCATACAGAAGACAATATATAAAGAAGACTGGGTTCCATAGAAGGCAGTAAAGCATAGGGTTACAATGTGCTCTTCCTTAGATTTAGAGACATCTGTGTTGGTGTCTGACACTCCCTCTTAACAGGTATATGAACTTGAATGTGCTAATTAACTTCTCTAGGCCTCAATTTGTTGATCTGTAAAATAGGATGAATGATAACTATGATACATATTACTGTAAAATTAAATTATAAACAAATAATTTAACATACTATGTAACATAAATTTAGAGTTCAAAATTATAGAATAGTAACAGTAACATTTAACTAACTGCAATAGGACAGTTTTAAAAGCTTTTCAAAACAATATTTATGGAAAAGAACCTAAAATTTACCAAAATCATATTTGTGGCTAATCATTTGCTGATTTTTCTAACACTTGGGGTACTTTATAAAGCCTGAAAAAAGTGACCGTTTATCGGCCCTATCAATTTGCTATACCATATGTACTGTAACTATCTCCCAGGCAATACTATCACAGTAACCACAAATAGCCTGCTATGTTTTCCAAAGCAATGGAAATAATATCTAAAGCAACATTAGTTTTAGCACATAGAAGTATTTGCCCTCAAATCCAACCATGTGCATCTTGTAACATTCATTTTACCATAGACCAAGAAAGATGATTGTAACCCATATTTTGGTTGTCTAAAGGCCCAGAATGGAGAGTAAATGAGAAGATTAGTAGATGACATGAGAAGACTATCAGGGGCAGATTACACAGGGTCCAGACTGACTACTGTCATCATTATCACACATGATGCTGGGTTCTCAGGGTCTGTGGCTATGCCACAGGTGTGCACTTAGGAATCAGATCATGATCACATACCCACACAATTTCCTTTTGAATTCCACTTTGCCAAATAAGTATTACAAACTATAAATTATTTCACATCTCATAGTTTTTGCAACTCTAGTTCATTCATATATTCACTCACTTTAATCAGAAGTCAAATATTCAGTGAGTGCCTACTATTTACCTATCACTGGGCTAGATGCTGGAAAAAATGCTCTCTGTCCTCATGGAGATTACATACTAGTGCAGGAGATGGCTAATAACCAAGTAATAAACAAGCATGTGAATAACTGTTTTGATAAGAACTATAAAGCAGAGAAAGCATGAAATGTGTTGCAATGTTGTATGTTCTTTTCTATATAACAGATTTTATCTGTGTTGCCATTGTCAAAAATAGCGTTGTGCTCAATAGCCAAACTCCTGTCAAGACAATCACAGAAACTTAGTTAGGGTGAAATACAGCTACGTTTCAGGAATACACAACCAGTTTATTCTAAGCATAACTTTCCCTTTATTCCTGAAAAAGAAAAGTATGCGTATGTTGGGAAGAAGTAGGGAGATGGAAATGGGCAGGTAGTGGATGGGCAGCAGGAGGAGAAAAGAAAAAAGAGAGAGAAGGGTAAATAGAGGTAAAATCATAACATCAAATGAGAAGTCCAATTTACTCCATCCTTTATATTTTCTAGACCTGGAACAACTGGCATCTCCAAGTAATTACCAACTCTATGAATGCTGATATAAAGACGCTGCTTAGTTTACCATCATACTTTTACCTTTTTCCTCTAGTGCAGCTATTTAGATGATGTACTCTCTAATTTTCTTTTCTTTAAAACATATTTTTAAGTTTTATTTTTAGGATTGACTGGCATAATACAAATACTTCCCTGACATTAGCACCAGTTTCTAAACAGAAATCACTGGGTCATTTCTTACTGACTTTGATTAAATGCTCACATCTTATATCTATTATTTCCAACATGTAAGGGGAAAAAATGCAGGAAACTTTGCTTAAAGAAAAAATCTTTCTTTCTGGGATCGGGTGGGATGCCTTTGATCCACAAACTCTAAAATGAGATCATCTTCCCCTCTTTCAATCTATACTTCTAAACAATGAATGTGAACATACACTTAAAATAAAAAAAAAAAAACAAAACCCTACCTGGATATGACTCTTACCTGCATCTCTTGACAAAAGGAAGCCAATGGCCCAAAGAGAATCTGACATTGCTCATCAGCAGTGTATGTCATCCCTGGCAACTTGGAGGGGACCATCACAGAATTGACACTCTGGGGATTTGTCTGTAGCAAGCAGTTACTGGCCTTTGACCTGGCAATATGCAGATAGGTGTAAAATTTTGAATTTAATATAAAGTTATTATTACTAGTTAGTATATCAACAGGAAACATTTTTATAATACTAAAAATATGGTCTTACTCTTATTTGTAAGCTGTTCTATTGAATGCTTGTAGAAATTATTCCATAGATGAGAATCATTTATTTATAATTATTTACAAATAATCACAAATAATAATAATGTTCAAGTTAACGAAACTTTTCAGTTTACAAAGGCCTTTCATACTGATTAAGTTAGCTACATAAAATTGTGAGGTGAATATTATCTTATGAATGTCTTAGATGAGGAAGCTCAGAAGAGAGTAATTTGCCCAACAGTAATGTGTGAAGGTAATAAAATGCTATAC
Organism: Trichechus manatus latirostris; assembly: GCF_000243295.1. Lineage (NCBI taxonomy): Eukaryota > Metazoa > Chordata > Mammalia > Sirenia > Trichechidae > Trichechus > Trichechus manatus. The sequence continues at coordinate 8,820,400 of NW_004444057.1, read as the reverse complement.
TCAAGGATTTAAAGAATGTATGGAAAGCATCCTCGGGTATTAACAGTAAGGATTTTTTTGTACTTGACACTGGTTTGTAATACAACTTCCATTTGTGAAGTGACATTCAATTTGAACACAGTTCAGACTCATGTGAAAACAGTCATATAACATCACACATGTTCCTTAGGAACTCATTTAGACCCACTGAAGGGCTACTGACACAGCAAGGTGGTGTGTTCAAAATGTTAAACGCTCTGAGTGTTTCCTAGACTGCCATGACAAAGAACACGCTCAGAATATACTGCACACATTTTACAATGGAATTATAATATATTAAACATCATATTTAAGTAGATTTTTTTTCTCCATCTTACAGGAAAAATCTGCTTGCCAATTTAAATGGTACAAAAAAAAATGAACAAAGTTTATTTGTGTAGTGAATTTAGCTAGTGAGGTGTTTATATATTCTTATTTAATTAAACTTCCAGATACCTTAAGCATCTCTCTCTCGCTAATTCCTTTGCATATCATCTACTGTTTCAGCTTTGGTTATTACTACCAGATGAATACTAAAGAACAAGTCCTTCAAAATGAAAATTACAACAATAATATTTTTTGCTTCTTTCTCCAATTAGGCAGAAGCTAGGTGTTACCAGTATTGAAGGCGTTAAGAAGAGAATGCGGGACTATTATAACAGTGAAAACTATTTATTAATGAAAAAAGATCAACAGTTTAGAAGTATCACAGGGAAATATGGAGATTTTGCTAAAGAGCTTCCTTGTGATAACAGATGTGTTCTATGATGAGTGATAAGAATATTTTCCATTGGGAGACAACTGAGAGGCAATTAAATACAGTGATAGATTTTTTTTTTTTTTATCATTATAGTAGTTTTTCAACCTCACAACTCATTCTGTTTCATCTTTTTATTTGGAAAATGTGGTAACTAAGAAGTAGATGAGTTAAAAAGTGTGTCCTAATCCACATCATGATTCAATAGAAGAGCCAAGATTGGAAACCAAGTGCTTTGATTCCTTTCCATTCCTTGTGCCCTTCCCAATCTGCCACACTGCCTTTCCTGGTCAGTAGAGGAAGCAGGTACACCAAAAACATTCACAATGCAACAATAATAAGTGACCTCAAGTACCTGAGAAATCTTTCCAAATCTTCCTTGCTACACCGGGACCATGAAACGTCACCAAGATTTTGTCCTTTAATCCATTCACCAGACATGATATGAAGACCATCAGCACATGATGGGTGGTCATTGTCATGATTAATGCCCATGCTGATTCAGAATACAATTAAAACAAAAAATTTGCATTAAGCATTACACTTTTTAAACTTTTCATAACTGCAGTTAAATATCACTTAAAATAAGGGGAGAAAAATTATTTTTAAAGATCAAAATAAAATTAGATTTCAGATTAATTCATTCTTTAATTTTGTTACTCCAGATTAAAGTAAATGTTTTTATTTAATAGAAAACATTTATGTCATCTACCTGCAAAATGACATGCTTAGGTCACTTATAAAAACATGCTCTATCGACATATTTTTCACATAGCAAACCAAAAAAAAAAAACAAACAAACCCATTGCTGTTGAGTCAATTCCGACATAGTAGTATGTATAAAACACAGAAATAATTTCTGTTCAAGCACAATTAGATTGTTGCTCTCTCCTGAAGCTCCTTTATTCACACCTTTCATCAAATCTGAAACCATGTTAAATTATAATCCCTTACTATTTATTACCAATTTATTTCATTAGACCCTCTTCACCTACCCCATGTAACACAAACTATTCCTCGGAACTCTTCCAGATTCTTGATCGTATTTTTTTTTTACTGAAACCCAAATTTGTTTCTTGAAACTAGAACTCCACTCTAAAAATCTCTCATCTCCAGATAAATGTTCTCGAAGCATCTTAAATTCAACATGTCTAAAATCTGCACTCATCATTTTCTCTTTCAAACCTCTGTTTACTCTTGTATTCTTTTTCTCTCCCGCTCTTTCTTATGCCTTTGCTATCTTCCCAGTCTGCCAAATCAGGAATCTTCAAGTTGGCATTTATTCCTTTCTCTCCTACATTATCATCCAGGATCTTTTGACTAAGTGTTAGGGGTGGTGCAAATCATTAGGCACTGGACTATTAACCAAAAGGTTGGAGGTTCCAACCTACCCAGGGGCTTCTCAGAAGAGAGGCCTGGTAGATCTACTTCCAGAAGATCACACCCTTGAAAACCCTGTGTAGCACAGTTCTACTCTGCAGCACATGGGGTCGCCATGAGTCAGCATTGACTGGACAGCAATTGGTTTGGTTTGGTCCTTTTGGTTTAGGGGCAAATCCTACCAATTTTAGTTTCTAAATATTTCTCTCCACTGTCATGTTCTTTCTATTCCAATTGCTATTATTAAAGAGGATTATATAATATTTAAACCAATTGCCATCGAGTTGACTCTGACTCATGGCAACCTCATGTGCGTAAGAGTAGAACTGTATTCCATAGGGTGTTCCATGGCTGATTTTCAGAAGTAGACTGCCAGGCCTCTCTTCCATGGCGGCCCTGCATAGACTCAAACTTCCAAACTTTTAGTTAGCAACCGAGCATGTTAACTGTTTGCACCACCCAAGGACTCCCTATAATACTTAGTCTTGACAATTATTATGGCGTTCTACCTGGTTTCTGTACCTCTAATCTTCACCAACTCTTCCCACCCCATTCCCCAACCACCTCCCACCTTCCCTGCCCTGTATCCTGCTCCCAGTGAGATATATTTAAAACACAATCTAACTGCCACTCCTCCGGCAATTTCCAGCTCTTTAACATGGTACATAGCCCCTTCACCTTCTTTCATGTCATTTATTGCATTTTTTCTTCAGCAATACAAAATGACTTGCAGTTTCCCAAATATTATGTTGTTTCTTATTCCCTTGTAATTAATATAGTTTTTTTAAAACATCTTCTACGTGTCATATACTATATAAACAGCTTTAAAAGCTTGAGTTAAACACACCAATGAAGTAGGAACTACTATAACACCCATTTTGCTGATGAGAAGTAAAGTAACTTGCACAAGGTTACACAGTGAGCAATGGTGATATCTGAAGTGAGATGGCTGGCTCTAGAACTCGTGTGATTAACCATTACACATCTGCATCTGCAACTTTCCATCAGGCTGCACTCCTGCCTCCAGCCAAAGTGCCTTTTCTTCAACTTCTTGGCCTGGATAAATTCTATTTGATCTTCAAGATAAATGCATATCATCTTAAGGAAGTTTTCTTTTGCTCAACTCCACCTCACCTGATACATTTTTTTTCTTTTCCCACCATACGATTCTGTGCACATCACTGTCATAGCATTTTCCACATTGCATTATACGTTTTTATTTTTGGCTAACTCTCCAGGTTCTTGAGGACAGGAATTTATTCCTCTAAGAGCCTGACATAGAGGGATCACACTTTATAACCCATGGTGAAATACTGAACCAAGCCATCATGTAGAATCACCTCTATTCAGTAAAAACTTTATATAACTTCCAATGAACTCTCATAATGAAGCCATTAAAAATAATTATTTGTGAGTGAACGTTAATGTTGAAGAAGCAGAAAGAAGAAAGTTTGCTTCTGTATATGCAAAGTCTGAGATGATAGCAGGATAGTCACATGTTCCCTTTTCTTATTCTATAATACCCCAAAAAACCAAACCTGTTGCCGCTGAGTCAATTCTGACTCACAGCGATCCTACAGGACAGAGTAGAACTGCCCCACAAAGTTTCCAAGGAGCAGCTGGTAGATTCGAACTGCCGACCCTTTTGTTAGCAGCCATAGCTCTTAACCACTGTGCCACCAGGGCTCTCATTCTCTAATAGTCTACATAATAAATAAAATTGTCTTTCATAGTGAAAAATTCTGAATGATAAGCATATCTATATTTTATTTTATTTTTTATTGTACTTCAGGTAAAGGCTTACAGAACAAATAGTTTCTCATGAAACAGTAGTACACATGTTGTTTTATGACACTGGTTAACAACCCCACAACATATCAACCCTCTAACTTCTCAACCTTTTTT
>NW_004444057.1:8782474-8814391 GCF_000243295.1 Trichechus manatus latirostris | reverse complement strand
CTGTCTTTTCCCCATTTGATGGACTTTGGGCCCTTCTCGAAGATCAGGTGACCGTAGGTGGATGGATTTACATCTGGGTTCTCAATTCTTTTCCATATATTGTATTTTAAAATACTAAATTAAATGAATCTTTACAGAAACTGCTAGGGGAAATCACAAGTAGATTACCTGCCTTTTCTCAAATCAAAATAAAAATTTTCAAGACTATCAAACACCATTTTCAGTATGATAAAGATTTAAAAACAAGATTATTATCACTAAATATGCTTTTGAAAGGAGAACACAATATGGATGGAATAAATTAATGAATGAGGAGCAATTATATCACTGTGTCTGGTAACTTTGATAACTAGGAAAATTCTGCTCTATTAAAACTAAAAATAGATTTTGAATATCACTTTTTACTTTTAGTGTTAGGAAAATTGATGTATAAGAGAAAGAATATTGATCTTTACTATTCTAATTAATGGTTTTCAAATACAGTTTGTATCAACATATATTTATGAAATGATTGACAGACAAAATAGGAAGATAAATGTTTTTCATACTTTGAGGATGAAGAGGTAAAGTAAGAGATGATATGGAGTCGAAATGGACTAGTTCAATTTGTAGAACACTGAGGGGTAGAATGGAAAGATTTTGGAGTTAGAGAGAGATTTCTACTCTATATCTTTCCTTACTTATGTGCCTAGAGGCAAGATAATAATAATAAGTAAATCAGTAAATGTGCCTCAGTTTTTTCATATATAATTTCACATATAATTATCCTTTCCTGAGCTATTTGTTGTTAATATCAAATGAGAATGATGTAAAATGCCTGGCACAGTGCCTGAAATATAGTAGAAACCCATAATTATTATTTTTACCAGGGTAGTAAATCAGAAAATGTTATCAGGAGGGATCAGTCACCAGAGAAGGACATCATGCTTGGTAAAGTAGAGGGTCAGCGAAAAAGAGGAAGACCCTCAACAAGATGAACTGACACCGTGGCTGCAAAAATGAGCTCAAACATAGCAATGACTGTGAAGATGGCACAGGAGCAGGCAATGTTTCGTCTGTTGTACATAGGGTTTCTATGAATCGGAACCGACTCAACAACACCTAACAACAACAAATCAGAGAAATTTTACCGTATTTTTTTAACTTGTCAAAAAACATAAAGATAAACTTATCTTAAAGATAACTTGCTTTTGTGAAAGTGTGAACTTAAGAAAAAATAAGTGAATTATAATGGTGAGAATTTACTTTGTTTAGATGTTAAAATAAGAAACTGTACATACAGCATAATCTCGCAGATTGATAAAGATGCCTTCATGTATTTTCTAATTTTACACTTCTGATGCAGCCCCCACCAGCATCATTGTCTCATCTCTGCCATGGACTCTGGCTACAGCCCACATTGCTGGGTGACCCTCTTAAATCAACGGCCACTTGCCATGTGGAACATATTTGACTATCCCATCTGTTGGGGTGCAATCTTTCAAACCATGCACAAATGATATTACTTTTGAAAGGCAACTGGTCTTTTTCAGAAATAATGAAACTTCTTAAATAATGTGTCCATGTGAAAGAATAAAAGGAACTGCTTCCAAGATTTAGCAATTTGGACCTTTTCCCACAGTTAGCGTAGTATGATTTTTCAAAAACGAGAAGATTACAACTTCTCATCCAGATGATCATTTTCCTTTTGGGATCCTGATTCTCATGTAAGAAATTAGATACAACCATGGAGAGACCTGGTGATTCAAGCATTGTTTACCATTAGTTAAACTTTCCTAAAGCTATTTAACTCGTAACAGAAAAGATTATCATTAAATTGGGACAGCACTTTTTTACCACACGTCTGGAACTATCTGACAAAAGACTTTGCTTACTCCAGATTTGATATAAAAGCAATTAAATGTGATCTTTCATCTGTGCCAATCACTATATTAATCATTTATAATGATGATATCATATAATTCTCACAATATCCCCATAATGTTTCTATTATCATGACTTCTATTTTACAGATGAGGAAGGTGCTGAGGTTAACAATGGATCCGTGAATCAGACCCAGGCAGTCTGATGGTCAAGCAGCCAGACCTCTAAACCACCACACTACAGTGCTTCCTTTTCTGGATCAAAACTCCTCACCTATACAAATGATTTGCTGTTTTCTAAGGAATTTAAAATGCTTCCTCTCTCTTAGCAGAAATGGATGCCTACGTTGGTTACAGTCCTGTAACCAAGCTGCATGCATTATATGGAAAACATTCTCTAAGTAAGACATTAGCAACACCTCTCCTCGTACTGTGCAACTGAACTACATTTTAATAATCTCAGTTTAAATTCATTTTGACAAAGAGCCTTGTGCAAATAAGCTCTCCACTAACATTGTACATGGTTGTCAAGTCAACTGAAAAAATATTTTTATCTTATAAAACTTCTCAACTTGTTTAAAAGTCCCTGCCAGGAAGTTTTGTGATATCCTGGGGAAAACTGGAGAAGCATTTGGATTTTGAAGATGGTCCCTTTTGATGTTTAAAGAGTTAGAGAAGAGAACATTGATGAATTCCCTCACATTTTTTTGGATACTTTGGAAGGGATATGATTTGTAAACAGTAATACTTTAAACCAGTAGACTTTTTTGTGCTGAACACATTAGTTTTTTTTTTTTTTTTTCATGATCTAATATTTCCCTACTAAAAGCCATATATTATACGGAAAAGTTAATAAAAAAAAGAAACAAACTATTACAATTTCTAACTGTAAGTGGATTATATTTTACAAAGTGACACAATTTCATATAATCCAATGAGTATACCTGATTTAATGTAATTTCACTGCTATGCCCATGGAGAAAAAGTCAGACATTAAGAACTTCAAGATACTTTTGTTTCTTTTCATATTTCAAACCATTTAAATCTTTTCCATTTCCCCCAAACAATTACAATTGGCAATGAAAAGCAAGTTAGCATCAAGGTGAAAAATTACAGTCTCCCCCCAAAATTAGAGGTACCTGGTTCGAATCCACCAGCTGCTCCCTGGAAACCCTACGGGGCAGTTCTACTCTGTCCTATAGAGTCGCTATGAGTTGGAATCGACTTTACGGTAACAGTTTTGTCTTGTTTTGTTTTTTAAATGAAGAAAAAGAGAGACAACTGATGGCTTTGCTATACACTGTATAACAGCTTTATATAACAATTCAGCACAGACTTGTTGAGAACCCAGTATGTGCTATGTACTATGCTAAGATGGTGTCATAAAAATGAATAAGATCCAATTCTACTCTCAAAGAGTTTATCATCTTCTGGGATTGAAATGCTCTATCCCTTGCCCTGCAGTGGCAACAGATGTCTGAATCCCGTTTGTTCTATAAAGCTTTCCCACCCATCCCTTCCTTTCCATCTCTACTGCTTCAACCAAGACAGGTGTGATTCTCTTCACTTCTGGATTGTTGTAATGTCTGCCGGATTGACCTCCTACCCCTCCACTCTCTGCCTTATTAAACCATACTTTAATTATGTTCGTTTCTTATGAATGCATGCATAAGAGAATCCTAGCTTCCTATTCAAAATGTTTCAATTTTGCAGATTTCTGGGCTTCACCCCAGATCAACCGAAATAGAATATGTAGAGATAAGGCCTGAGAAACTGCATTTTAACAGATTTTCCATATGATTCTTATTTACTCAAAATTCTGAGAACCACTAACCTATGGGATAAAATCCAAACTCCTTGTCCTGTTATTCAAACCATCTGTAAACTGACTTCAACCTAATTTTTACTGGAACAGTTAATTCCAGCCTACTCCTTTGTACAGCTCCTTTCTATCGTAATGTGTTTCCCTGCTTACCTGCACTTACAAATCCAACTCTAATTTTAAGACCCTCTTCCTCTATGAAGCACACATCAGTAATTCTAGCCCACATTTTTCTTGATTCTTAACATCTGTGACCTTCAATGATATGGCACATAAGACATATCAGAATTGCCTTGTATTTCAGATGAATTTTAATTAATATATATAAAATACATCTACATAAAATGTAAATGTTTAAACAACAAAAATTGTCATATTTTCTCTTAAATTCATTGAATTATTTAGTTCCATACCTTACTCAATAAAAGTCTACGGATTTATCAACTGACATAGAATCATAGAGGCAACTAAAACTTCTATCAGATAAAGGGGAAGTTGAAAACTGATGTGGTCTTTTGTTGACTTAGAGAAATTGTAAGCCAGATAAAAAATCTATAGATGATCTCCTCAAGATAGGCTGCTTGCCTTACTTTAGGTTACACATAAGAGAAATGCAAAAGAAAGCCAGTGCTTCTAAGGCCATTGATTAGCTGGGTTTTCCCTCTTCTACCTACTCACTGTGACATCTACATTAGAGAGAATCTGGGGTGGGAGTGCTGCCACATCTATACTGGCTGAAATCCCATTATGATTAGTAACTTGGACAAACTACTTATTGCTTTAATTGGTATCCTTGCCTAAATAAAGCATCAAATACAAAAGCTGTGTTAGTAGTTTACGGAAAAAAAAAAGAAGTCTCCATAATAAGCAAATTTCTGGCCAACCCAGTAAGAACCTGTTGTTGTTGTTAGGTGCCATTGAGTCAGTTCCGACTCATAGTGACTCAATGTATGCCAGAATGAAACATTGCACAGTCCTGTGCCATCCTTAAAATTATTGCTATGCTTGAGTTCACTGTTGCAGCCACTGTGTCAGTCCATCTCATTGAGGGTCTTCCTCTCTTTCGCTGACCCTCTGCTTTACCAAGCATGATGTCCTTCTCCAGGGACTGGTCCATCCTGATAACATGTTCAAAGTATGTGAGATGTAGTCTCGCCATCCTTGCTTCTCAGGAGCATTCTGGCTGTACTTCTTCCAAAAAAGATTTGTTTGTTCTGGCAGTCCATGGTATACTTAATACTCTTCGCTAACACCCTAATTCAAAGGCACCAATTCTTTGGTGTTCCGTATTCACTGTCCAGCTTTCGCATGCATATGAAGTGACTGAAAATACCATGGCTTGGATCAGGCACACCTTAGTCCTCAAAGTGACATCTTGGCTTTTTAACACTTGAAAGAGGTCTTTTGCAGCAGATTTGCCCAATGCAGTATGTCCTTTGACTTCTTGACTGCTGCTACCATGGGCGTTGATTGTGGATCCAAGTAAAATAAAATCCTCGACAATATTTTCTCCATTTATCATGATATTACTTATTGGTCCAGTTGTGAAGATTTTGGTTTTCTTTATGTTTACATGTAATCCATGCTGAAGGCTGTGGTCTTTGATGTTTATCAGTAAGTGCTTCAAGTCTTCTTTGCTTTCAGCTAGCAAGGTGGCGTCACCTGCTTATCGCAGGTTGTTAATGAGTCTTCCTTCAATCCTGGTGCCGTATTCTTCTTCATATGGTCCAGGTTCTCGGATTATTTGCTCAGCATACAGATTGAATAAGTATGGTGAAAGGATACAACCCTGACACACTATCATTCCCCAAGTTAACAGAGATTCAAGATGACAGGACACAAATTTTCTGCATTTACATAAAACATTTGAGAAAATAATTATACTAATTGTCATTATCATTCATTTGTTCTGTACTATGTGCTAACACTGTGCCATGTAATTATAGTATCACAGATACTAAAAATAAACCGTGTAAGGCAGAGTCATCCCCATTTTAGACATGAAGATAATTAGTACAGGTAGATTAAGTGACTTGCCCAATGCTCATTCAGCAACTAGCTGGCAAAACAAGAATTCAATTCCAAGATGGTATGTCTCTAATTCACTCTCTCTCTCTCATCTGCCAACTTGAGTAATTTCTACTATCAACTAAGGTACATATGCTAGAGAAAGATATTTGTGGCTTTGTTATAAAGAATTCTAAAGAGTACAATGTGGGGAGAGTAAATTTACACGCAGGCACCAATTTTGGTAGCTCAAAGGTCATTAATTACAGAATAATTAATTTTGAACATTTTAAGGAGCAATGGATTTCTAGAGGTAAGTAAGCATATTTGGTTTTTGTCTATTATAATAATTCATTATTTCAAGTTTTTCCCATCCTAAAAGTCCTAGGTGGTGATATGTTGCCTTCATCCTTGTTTTCTATTTACTTCTTACTGTTTGTCTATTCCCTCTCTACAATATACCCTCTCTTTCTTATAGCATACATACTGCTGTGCATCAATGCAAAATCAAAGACAAAAAATTATATTCTCTTCTAAAAGAGACACCTCACTGAAAATTGAGAGAGATTAGCCAAATCTATATGTGATAGAAAGCCACCTGGGACATATGCCAGCTTGAATCAGCAGAATTTTAGATTTAAATAATCCTATTGCTAAAATGGTTGGATTTTGTCCTTCCAGGTGCCATGACTTCAAAATGTACATGAAATAGTTGAACAGGCTTGTAATCATATTTCAAAGTAGACTCATCACATTTAATTGCTATCTAATTGAACTATATTTTCACATAGCTTATTTTAAAATAAAAATTCAAAACATCATGTAACAAAAAGGAAAAATATTCTGCTATGTTTATATCTGTACAGCCATAAAACCATGTTTTTTTAACATTCAGTCAAGTTGTTGCATTCCTTGACCCAAACTAATTTTTATTCTCTACTTCTGAGACTCTGTTACATTCTACTCTGGATATCAAGATGACTGTCCAATGGATGGGAATTTATACAACATATGTTTATTCATTTATAAAATTAATGTTTAAGTGCCTATAAGTACAATGCGCTCAGCTTTGTGCTGTGAGAGAAAAAATATATTAGACATTAATACTATTTCAGAGAGATTTTTGTCTAGTAGGGGACACTGAAAAGAAAACAAACCAAACCTGGTTGCCGTCAAGTCGATTCCGGCTCTTAGCGACCCTACAGGACAGAGCAGAACTGCCCCACAGGGTTTCCAAGGTGCAGCTGGTAGATTTGAACTGCTGACCTTTTGGTTAGCAGCCAAGCTCTTAACCACCGTGCCATCAGGGCTCCAGGAGGGGACATTAATACACTTATTTTTACACAAATAACGCACGCCTTCTACATCTGTATGTCAACTGCACCCTTCCCCCCAGCCCAGGTATTTTTATAAGTGCCAATATGCCGATTTATTTTTACACGTTGCTGTTAAAAAAAAAAAAAAAAAAAATTAGCATAGGGTGCTTAAGAAAATAAAATACCTCGTGGGGGGGGGGAGGGCATTTTTACATGTTGCTGTAAAAAAAATTAGCATAGCACTCTGAAAATACCTTGAGGCGGGGAGGATGCGGTTGGCAAAGAAATGTAGAAAGTCTGCATTATTTGTATAAAAATACAGTATATCTGTATCTATAAGTAAATATCAGTATAGATCAGAAATATATATAGATCAGCATATATCAGAAATCATAATAAAATGGTAAGTAATATTTGTTATAGAAAGTGCAAAAGAATTAAAAATGGAAAAACATTTGTAGCTCGACTTTCAGGTCAAATTTAACAAAGGTGATAGTATTCATCTCGGCCATTAGTGGAATAGAATTGGAATAGGTACAAATCAGTAGAGCTAGGTGTTGGAATTAGGGAAAAACATGAATAGACATGAAGTTTGGAAGGGTTTGCATTCATGAACTAGAGAAGTGGGAGATAAAGTTAGAAAGGGACATTGGGACTACCCTAGAAGAGTTATGAATCTAATGCTAAGGAATTTGGAGCTCATTTTTTAGGCAGTAAAATACAGATTCATAAACTGAGATTAGGACCATGATTCAGGAAGCTGATTAATGTGTGGGATCGATTGGAAAGATAAGGTACTGCAGACAGGGAAACCACTAAGACAGATACTGCAATAGTCCAAGCCTGTGGGACTAACATCAGAGGAAGTAGACAGATGTAATAGTTATTTCAGATGAAGTATGATTAGAATTTGGCAGCTGATTATGAGAGGAACAAAGAGAAGAAAGAGTTAAAGATGTTTCAGATGCCTCAACTGAAGGCCTGGTAGCAACAGTGGTGCCAATAACAAAAATACAGATGTCTAAAAGCAGCAGGTTTATAACCTGGCCCTACCCTCAATTCTATCCAGACACAATTTTCAGTGGAGTAAGTATGTAAATGTCATTGATTTCAAAGGCTTACTAGTCACAAGTATCTTCATTCTTGATACAATGGCAATGCTTAAGACATTAGCAGGTGCCCCAATATTTATGGCCTTCAAGAAGCTACCTTTGCATATTTATTGCCTCCTTAGCCTCTCAGATGTGATGAAACTCTTGAACTGCCAACTTAGTGAAGTAGCCTTGTCTCTATGCCAAAGCTTGGATTAGTCCTTTTCCCTTGGTTCGAAACACAAAAACAAAAAGCAAGACAAAAAGCAAGAATACATATGCATTTTTGGCCGTATCGAAAAACATTTCATGGTTTTATAATGACATGATTTATGAGTAATTTCTCCTGATTTACCCAATTTTATTTGCTTAAATCTCTATGAAGTAGGCAATCTAATTACTATATTAGATTCTTAATCAGTGGATAAATTGTATACAATTAATGCAGACTCCTTTAACTTCTGAGAATATAGATCTTTGCTAGAATTTTTTTCTTATTTTCTTTGTAAGTACACATTATTGTAAATGTGCTAAAATCAAATTATAAAAAACTGTACTATACAACAATTTCAAGACAAACATTTTTATCCTCAGCCTTGTGGTCCATGGCATTATTCCAAGAATATAACGTATCTTAAAAGGGTACTTTTTATAATGAGAAAAAGAAAGTGCTGAGCCATTAAACACTAAATCATCAGAAAATGTTTTTTTTTTTCCCTAATGTAAAACAGTGACCATAATCAAGTCCTATGATTATTTTTTATTGGCTACATATTTTTAAACAATGGGGCTAAATTAAGCAAGGTGGCAAAAGGTGAACTGTTCAACCATTCTAGTAATCAGAGAAACACAAATACAAAATGAATTATAATTGAAAATGTGCTATAAAAACTGGCAAAAAGAGCAGAAACTGTATAGTTTGGTGGAGGTCTTCTATTTCAATTTTGCCACGTTGCCCCCCCAAATAGTATTTATTATATGGTACCTTTCCACATCTTTTTCTGCTTATATCTGGATTTTTTTGCTCTCTCTTCCATTTACTTGTCTGCCTATTCAAGCACCTGTACAAACTGCTTTATCTACTATGATATATATTAACATCTCATAGCGCTCACTCTACTCTCCACCCTTTTTGAACATTTTATTGTGCTTTAGGTGATGGTTTACAAAGCAAATTAGTTTTCCATTCAATCATTTATATACAAATTGTTCCGTGACATTGGTTGTAATCCCCGCAATGTGTCAGTACTCTCCCTGTTACCACCTTAAGTTTCCCATTTCCATTCATCCGGTTCTCCTGCCCCTTCCTGACTTCTCATCTTTGCTTTGGGGCAGATGTTGCCCTTTTGGTCTCATATAACTGTTCCAAGGAGCACTTTCCTCATAGGTGTTATTGTTTATTTTATAGGGCCTGTCTATTATTTGGGTGAAAGGTTACCTCCAGGAGTGGCTTCAGTTCCATGTTAGAAGGTTATGTAAAGGCTATAGTCTCAGGGGTTCCTCCACTCTCTAGTGGACCAGTAAGTCTGGTCTTTTTTATGAATTTGAGTGTTGTTCTACATTTTTTTTCCCACTCTAACCGGGACCTTCTATTGAGATCCCGGTCAGAGCAGTCGGCAGTGGTAGCCGGGCACCATCTAGTTCTTCTGGTCTCAGGCTGGTGGAGACTGGTTCCTGTGGTGCATTAGTCCTTTGGACTAATTGCTTCCTTCACTCTCCTTTACTCTGTATGGAAAGAGACCAATAGTTGCACAAAGCTTTTAAGACCTCAGGCACTACTCACCAAAGTACGATGTAGAATACTGTCTTCTTGAACTATGTTATGCCAATTGACCTAGATGTCCCCGGAGCCTATGGTCCTTAGCCTCCAAGCCTAGTAACTCAGTCCTGTGAGGTGTTTGGTTATGTCTAGAAAATTTCCATGACTATGCCCCCCGTGTGCTCTATTATATTTATGAATATACATGTAGCACATACAAATATACATGCAGAAATATTCATACTCAAACCTATATATGCATGTGGATATACTCCCATACACTGTCCCACACTTTGAAGGATTGTATGTGTATATGTTATAATAGTTGCCTTTTACTCTTGCATACCTCTCAGTGTCTTCACTTGCCTTGGTCATGTTGTGCTGAGTTCCCTCTTACTATGTATTGCCTTTCCCTTCACAAAAGTTAACATGTCTATATAATGATTTTCCTTTTCTCTACCCCCAACCCTGGTAACCATCAAAGAACATTTCTTTCTGTGTTGAAACCTTTTCTTGACTTTTTATAACAGTGGTCTCATATAATATTTGTCCTTTTGTGAATGACTTATTTCACTTAGCATAATGTCCTCCAGAGTCATCCATGTTGTGAGATTTTCACAGATTCATCATTATTCTTTATCATTGTGTACCATTCCACTGTGTGTATGCACCACAGTTTGTTTTATCTATTCATCTGCTGATGGGCACTTAGGTTGTTTCCATCTTTTTGCTATTGTGAATAATGCTACAATGAACATGGGTGTGCTTTTTTTTCCCCTAAGTTTTTAAAGAAGCACCATACTGTTTTCCAAGGTGGTTATACCATTTTACATTCCCACCAGCAGTGTGTAGGAGTTCCAATCTCCCCACAATCTCACCAGCATTTGTTGTTTTCTGTTTTTTCTGATTAGTGCCATTATTGCTAAGGTAAGATAGTATCTCATTATAGTTTTGATTTGTATCTCTCTAATGACTAATGATCGCAAGCATCTCGTCATGTGTTTGTTAGCTGCCTGAATGTCTTTGGTGAAGTGTTTGTTCATGTCCTTTGCCCGTTTTTCAATTGGATTGTTTATCTTTTTGTTGTTGAGGCACTGAAATTTTCTATAAATTTTAGAGTTTAGACTCGTCAGATATGTCATACCTCAAATTTTTTCCCAGTCTGTAGGTTCTCTTTCTATTCTTCTGGGGAAGTCTTTTGATGAGCATAAGTGTTTAATTTTTAGGAGTTCCCAGTTATTTAGTTTATCTTCTGCTGTTTGTGCATTTTTAGTTATGTTTGATATTCTATTTATGCTATATATTTGGGCCCTAGTATTGTCCCTATTTTTTCTTCCATGATCTTTATAGTTTTAGGTTTTACATTTAGGTCTTTGATCCTTGTTGAGTTAGTTTTTGTGTATGGTGTGAGGTATGGATCTTGTTTCATCTTTCTGCAAAGGGATATTCAGTTTTGCCAGAAGCATTTGTTAAAGAGACTTTCTCTTCCTCATTTAATGGACTTTGACCCTTTATTGAAGATCAGCTGTCCATAGGTGGATGGATTTATTTCTGGGTTCTCAATTCTGTTCCATTGGTCTATGTGTCTGTCGTTGTGCCAGTACCAGGCTGTTTTGACTACCATGGCTGTACAGTAGGTTCTGAGACTCAGGAGTGTGAGGCCATCTACTTTGTTCTTGTTCAATAATGCTTTGTTTATCTAGGGCCTCTTTTCATTCCATGTGAAGTTGGTGATTAGTTTTTCCATCTCATTAAAGAATGTTGCTGGAATTTAGATCAGGATTACATTATATCTGTAGATCACTTTGGGTAGTACTGACATTTTCACAATATTAAGTCTTCCTATCCATGAGCATGGTATGGTTTTCCATTTATATAGGTCTCTTTTGGTTTCTTGCAGTAGTGTTTTGTAGTTTTGTTTTTATAGGTCTTTTACACCCTGGTTAGATTTATTCCTAAGTATTT
This sequence comes from Trichechus manatus latirostris, assembly GCF_000243295.1. Taxonomy (NCBI): domain Eukaryota; kingdom Metazoa; phylum Chordata; class Mammalia; order Sirenia; family Trichechidae; genus Trichechus; species Trichechus manatus. Next base: position 8,802,569 of record NW_004444057.1, on the reverse strand, counting down.
CATCTTTTGGGAGATTACTGTAAATGGTATTGTTTTCTTGAAATCCTTTTTGGAGTTCTCTTTGTTACTGTAGAGGAATTCAGCTGATTTTTGTATGTTGATCTTGTACCTTGTCACTTTGCTGAATCCTTCTATCAGTTCCAGTAGCTTTCTTTTGGAATCACTGGGATTTTCTATGTATATGATCATATCATCTGCAAATAGGAATAGTTTTAATTCTTTCTTACCATTTTGTATGCCTTTTATTTACCTTTCTTGTGAGGACTTCCAGTACAATATTGAGTAAGATGGGTGATAAAAGGCATCCTTTTCTGGCTCCCGTTCTCAAGGGAAATAGTTTCAATCTCTCTCTGTTGAGAATAATGTTGGCTGTTGGTTTTGTATAAATGCCCTTAATTATGTTGAGGAATTTCCTTTCTAGTCCTATTTTGCTGAGAGTTTTTATCATGAATGGGTGTAGAACTTTATCAAATGCCTTTTCTGCATCAACTGAGATGATCATGTGACTCTTTTCCTTTGTTTTACTTAGGTGGTGGATTACACTGATTTTCTAATGTTGAACCATCCTTGCATACTTGGTATTAATTCCAGTTGGTCATGACATTTTTTTTTTATATGTTGTTGTATATTATTGGCTAGAATTCTGTTATAAATTTTTGCATCTATACTCATGAGGGACATTGGTCTATTCTTTTTTAGTGGTGTTCTTTGCCTGGCTTTGGTATCAAAGAGTTAAGCTGGCTACATAGAATGAATTTGGGAGTATTCTTTCCTTTTCTATGTTCTGAAATAGCTTGAGTAGTACTGGTAACAACTCTTCTCTGAATGTTTGGTAGAATTCTCCAGTGAAGCTGTTTGGGCCAGGACTTTTTTTTTTTTTTTAATGACTTTTTCAGTTTCTTCTTTTGTTATAGGTCTGTTCAGATTTTCTACCTCTGTTTTTGTTAGTTTGAGTAGGTAATGTGTTTCTAGAAATTTATTCATGTCTTCTAGTTTTAAAATTTGTTGGAGTATAATTTTTCATAATATTCAGTTGGATCTGTTGTAATGTCACCCATCTCATTTTTTATTTGGGTTATTTGCATTTTCTCCTTCTTTTCTTTTGTCAAATAGGCCAGTGTTTGGTCGATTTTATTGATCTTTTCAAAGAACCAACTTTTAGACTTGTTGATTCTTCCTACTGTTTTACTGTTTCATTTATTTCTGCTCTAATCTTTGTTATTTCCTTTCTTCTAGAGGCTATGGGCTTCTTTTGCTCTCTTTTACTATTTGTTTGAGTTGTAGGGTTAAAATATTGATTTTGGCCCTTTCTTTGTCTTCTTTTGTTTTTTTAGAGAGACTTGTTCTTTATTTCAAAAAGACACTTGTCAATATTCAGTATCAAAACAGTTGCACTATTGGTTTCTCTTTCTCCAAATTGGCCCCCAGAAGAGATCACACCAAAGAAGAGTACATTTTAAGCCAATAAGCTGCAGGATGCACACCTAACATATCTCACAGAAACCTCACTGAAAAGGGGGAACTGGGTGTGGAAAAGAATTTTAAAAGATCAGCACACTGCCAGTCTCCAGACTGTAGAGAGAACTCACAGTCAGATGGGGTGGCCAGTGCACCTCAACCCCAAAGAAGCAAAGTTTCAAAATAATATAAAATTTCAAAAAAAGTTTTGTACGTAACATGTTCAAAATTTCTCCAGCACTAACTGATACAAAGCACTTTGAGAGATAGCAGCTTCAGACCCGGAATAGGGTGACAAGATGAATTTCATACAGCTAAATCATTGGCAAAAATGTAACTTTCTTTTCTGTCTTTTTAACAGTGAGGCAGGGGAGAAAATAACTGGTTATCTCAATATAGGGGCACATGATCCATTCTGTGAGTAGTTGGGAAAGGGGTAGAGAAAGGATGGTACTTGGATTTGGTCTCAGACAGAGGTCTCATCATATTAATTTGTTTGGTCACTTCTGATGAAAAAAATCAAAATCAAAATCAACTTGCTCCAAGACACCTTAAAGCTGAAAGCCAGAATAGCGCTTTTAAAAATTTTTTTGGCTAACTCTTCCTGGAATCACCTTTCTGGTTTGGCTGGTGCTTTGTACAGAGCAATGAGGGTTCCCATAGTAGAGTCCTTCCCTTGGCTATGTTCAGCTCTCTGTAAGGCAGGGCCATACCTCTTTCCCTCCCGGTAGACCAAAAAAACCCATTGCCATCGAGTTAATTCCTACTCATCGCAACCCTATAGGACAGAGTAGGATTGCCCCATATGGTTTCCAAGGAGTGACTTGTGGATTCAAACTGCCAACCTTTTGGCTAGCAGCTGTAGCTCTTAACCACTATGCCACCAGGGCAATATGCATTAAGCTGAAAAGTTACCTTCCAAAAGTAAGAAAGGGATTAGATTGCTGCTTCAGAGCTGTGGAGCTATTTGGGATGTTTTACAAATGTTTGCTACAACAACAAAAAAGGTAATTACAAACATATACATCACAACACGCTTTTAAAGACACTTGCACTGTGTTCATGTTTCCTTAAATGTTGTTCCCAAAGGTGCTCAGTCCCTAGTCCAGTTGGAATCTCTAGGGAGAGGCTGAGATATTTTGGCAGGAAAAAAAAAAAAGACACGATTGGGGGGTAGGGTGGATGGAGAGAGGAGAAAGCAGCCTTCTAGTTAAAGATCTGCCCTCAGTTTAAAGGTCAGCTTCGGGCAGGCTGGCCTCAGGCAGAGTCTGGTTCAAGAGGAGGAGCAGCGGCACTTGCATTTCAGTTTATCTTCCAAATCATCAACTGTTTTTTCCAGCTTGGCTACCGATCTCTCAGCAAACTCAGCGTGGGTCTCTGCCTCCCTAAGTTTATCAGCAAGAATCTTTACCTCTTCCTTGTATTTGTCTTCTTTCGGGGAGTATTTTTCTTCAGCAGCGCTCATACACTTCAGGTTCTGGTCCATAAATCTGATCTTCTCATCCATCTCTTGGCAATGGGACTCTGCCAGCTCTGCTTGCTCCTCTGTGCATTCCAAGTCCCCTTCAATAATCACCAACTTACGAACCACCTCCTTGTACTTCCAATCTGCCTCTTCTGCAGTGTGCTTAGCTTCTTTGAGTTGGATTTCCTGGAGTTCCATATTTTAACTTTTAAGGCCCAGTTTTCAATAACTTTCATAGAGCTTAGTCTTTTTGGTTCCCCTTTGTAGGTGACAGTTCATTTTTCCCAAGCTGCTTTCAGGAGTTTTTCTTTGTCTTTGGTTTTAGAAAGATTGATTATGATATGTCATGGTGACTGTCTTTTGGGATCTATCTTGTATATGGTTTGTGAGCTTCTTGGAGATACCTTTTCATCTTTCATAATATTAGGGAAGTTTTCTGACAGCAAATCTTCAAAAATTCTCTCTGTGGTTTTTTTCTCCTTCTGTTCTAGAATTCCAATCATGCATAAATTGTTCCTCTTGACAGTGTCCTGCATAACTCTTAGGCTTTCTTCATTTTTCCTCATTCTTTTTTCTGATTATTCTTCAAGCAAATTAGTGTCAAGGGATTTGTTTCTATATTTCACTGATTCTGTCTTCCATTGATTCAATTCTACTCCTATGTTCTTCCATTGAGTTATCTATTTCTGAAATTTTGTCGTTAATCTTCCCGATTTCTAGTTGCTGTTGTTTGTATGGTATCTAATTGTCTATTTCGTCATTTTGTTCTTGTATTGTTTCACTGAATTCTTCTAGAGTTTTGTGCATGTTTTTCTTGATTTTTTCCATGTTTTCCTTGATCTCTTTCTTGATATTCTGGAAGGTTCTATATATAAGCCTTTTGAATTTCTTGTCAGGTAGTTCCATTACCACTTCTTCCTCAGGAAGATTTTTCTGGCCCTTTATTTTCATCCTTTGCTTGAGTCATCTTGTTCTGCTTCTTTATGTGATTTGATAGTGTCTGCTATATCTGAGGCATTAAGATGTTATATTTATTGATTGATTGTATGTTTGTTTGCTGCATCCTGATCTTTTGTTTTGTTTTGATATATACAAGTGGGTGGTGTGGATCTGCTACGCATCCATCTAGCAGCACTGGAGCACTCACTACCTGGCTCCAGGTGGGAAGGACAGCTGCTGGCATTATGGGCGTGGTTCTCTTTTCGCTGGTCGTGTGGGGCTCTTGAGGAAGGGCTGGGCAGGCATTGGCTGCTGTCATCAGTCCAATGGTGCACGAATGGGTGATGGCATTCATTGACTGGGTGGGGTCGCAATCAGGGAGCAAAGACAGGTAGACTGGGTCACCAGAGCAGTCCCACACTGCTCAGGGGACAGGACAGCAGGTGGGGGGCCAGGGGGGCCTGGGATGGGTCACCAGTGTGTTTCTGCACAGCTCAGAGGGGTGGCTCTGCAGGCAGGTTGTCAGAGCAGTCCCACACTGCTTGGAGGGGTGGGGTGGCAGGTGGGGTGTGGGGTTGCTAGAGCAGTCCTGAGCTGCTCTGAGGGGCAGGTTGAGGGGTGAGGAGTGGGGGTGAGTGGCTGGGAGCTTTGCAGCCACTGCCACTTGGCAGGATGGTGAGGGAGATGGCATATGGGGCTGGGGGGGATATAGGGGACCCTCAGGCTGTGTCCCTGGTGGTTGGGTTGCAGGAATTGGGGGTTCAGGTGGGTGGGGGGAGGGAGAGTATGCTCCTCAGGTCACCAGGTAAGGGTGCCTGGGGGCTTCCCATTGGCTGTAGTTAGCAATAGGGACTTGGCCTCAATAGGGGGAGGATGAGGGGCTGCCCATGGTCCAGTCGGGTGAGAGATCTGATAACACTCTGTGGATCTATCACTCTATGTGAGTCACCTAACCCCAGTGGTCAGGGACCGCCACTAGCGAGCCGCCCTGTCCCTGGGTCCCATCTCACTGCCTCTTCCGCGGACACTGGGATCCCTGGAGCTCTCACCCTCCCTCCTTCACCCTTCCTCCCTATGTCCAGTTCATGTCCTGCTCAACCTGCTTGACTCTGGGTAGGTCATTGCAGTTTCTCTGTCTCCTGTTGGGGATTCCATGAAGTTGTCTTTCTGTACTCCTCACACAGGATCTCTATTGGCTTTGCCTCTGTGCTGGGTTGGCTGGCAGGGCCCCTCCTTTCTGTTATCGATCAGTTTCTTCTTCCAATTGATGTTCGATCTAATTCATTATCCTTTCATTTGACACTAAGGGTTCCACGGCTTTGCTGAAGACGGACGACAAGGTGAGTCTCAGTAAGACACTATCTTGTCTCCTCCCTGACTTTGTTTTTTTTTTACAAGAATTTCCTATGTTCATCTTTCTACGTGAATTTTAGAATGAGACTGCAGAATAAAAGAAAAGAAAAGAAACAACTACATATATAGTTATCTAATACAAATCACGGGTTCAGGAAAACCACAACACATATAAAAAACATGAACAATTCCATTGAAGATTTCTCTCAGCCTTCCTGTCAGAGCTCAGGCCTCTGTCTGCTATTTGTGTGCTATTTTAGAAATCCTTTTCAGGCCTGAAGTCATAAAAATAGTTCCATAGATTTTCTCTTAAAATTATTGTCTGTCATATTTCTCTTTATTTTTATCTGGTATTGATTTGTATACATAGTCTGAATAAAATGTTCAATTTCATTTTTATACATGTGGATAACAAATTTGTACTATCATATTTTTTAAAAATAGTCTTTTCTCCATTGGTCTGCAATATCACCTTCATCATACATCAGGTTTTTATGTAGGCACGGGATTGTCTTTGACTCATCATTTTGTTCTATGTTTCCAGTTGTCTATATCTGCCACGGCAGTAGGTATATCTGCCACAAAAGTCAAACCACTTTCGTTATTATAATTTCATTATGGGTCTTGATTTCTATTAGGGAAAAACTTCATGTTATTCTTCTCTTCATTTTCCTCTGCTTTAACCTCCACCTTTATCTCTTTCTTCTTCAAGAATGTTTTGTCTATTTATTGGCTATTTGTTCTTTTATATAAATTTTAGAAATCTCTGCTGATTTCCTTAAAAAAACAAACAAACCTGAGAATATATTTACTGGAATTTCCATGAAAATTTATTTACAGCAGAGTTGAGACCTTTATGATATTACAATCCTCTACCCTTGGCAGATGGTGTATTTTCACTGATAGAGGTTTAATTTTAAGACGTGTATACTTCCCTAAAGAATCCCTGGGTGGCACCAACAGTTAAAAAATTGACTACTAACCAAAAGGTTGGCAGTTCAAACCCACCCAAAGGTGCCTCAGAAGAAAGGCCTGGAGATCTGCTTCCAAATAATCAGTCACTGAAAACTCTATGATGTGCAGTTCTACTCTGCACAAATGGAGTCATCATGAGTTGGAACTGACTCAACAGCAATTGATTTTGTTTTTTGGTTATGTTTTTCTGTATTTTGTTAAATTTATTCCTAAGTACTATACATTTTTTATTTCTACAGTAAAAAGTATCCTCTTTTTTAAATGACATTTTCTATTGTAGCTGATAGTTGATTTTATGGCTATTTATCTTATATCCAATAATCTTAATAAACTCATGGATTAATTCCATTTTTTTGCCTTTATATTATGTTTTCATGTAGGCAATCATAATATTTTCAAAAATATCATTTGTTTCTTCCATTCTAATTTTTATGCCTTTTATTTATTTTTCTGTTATGCTGTACTTGTTTGTACCCCTAGTACATATAAAAGCAAGTATAGTGAAATTCTTGTTTTCTTTAAAAATTCTATAGAGGGTGTTACCTTTGTTTGTTTATACACTGTTGTTTAATTTTGAAATGTGTCATTTTCACATCATTCTCAGATGAGACTGTACTGTAATATTCTTTCTTCTTCATAATTTTTTAAAAAAAATTTACATTAATACTGGACTCTAATGAATTGCATGGTGTTTCTTCGTTTCCATTTTCAAGAAAAATTTGATTAATATTGGAATTATGCATTTCTTGAACTTATTAAGCACTCAGCTGCTAACCAAAATGTTGGCAGTTCGAACCCACCAGCTGCTCCACAGGAGAAAGATGTGGCAGTCTGCTTTCATAAAGATTACAGCCTTAAGGACTGTATGGGATAATTCTACTGTGTCCTATGGGGTTCGCTATGAATTGAAATTGACTCGAAGGCAATGCGTTTGTTTTTTTGACTACTATTCTGGACTAGTGTTTTATTTTTGGAAAGTATCTATAGTACTGATATAATTTATTTAAGTGGTTATAAAACTTTAGACTGTCTCATTATACTTTATCAGAATTTTTCCATTTTATCTGTTTTAAATTTTGATATAAAAATACTCAATGTATTTTTTCCCGTTGCCATCGAGTCAATTCTGACCTTAGTGATTTAAAAAATATTTTCTGTATATATGTTATGCTCCATTTTTTTCATTTCTAATACTGTTTAATTTTGCTTTTTTCCTAGGTCAATCTTATGTTTGTCAATTTTACTTGCATTTTCATAGATCTAATTTTGTCTTCGTTCTCAATTTCTATTGCATTTTTTCTATCGCATTAATTTCTACTTTTATGATTTCTTCCATCTAATTTATTTTGCTTTGATTTGTTGTTATTTTTCTAGCTTATCATTTTGGAAATTCAGCTCATTAATTTTCATTATTTTTTATATTTGTACTTAAAGATACTCATTTCTCTCTATGAACAGCTTTACTGGCATGCCACAAGATTTAAAATAGCTTTTCAAATGGCTTTTTAAATTGCTAAAATCTGTTGCTGAGTCCTTCCAATGAGTTTTTTAATTTCAGTTATTATACATTTTGGTTCCAGTATTTCTGTTTGGTTTCTTTTTATAGTGTGTATTTGTTTATATTATCATTTTGTTCATGCATTGTTCACTGATTTCCTTTAAGTCTTTGTATTTTTCTTCAGTTCTTTGGGCTTGTTTAATACTGTTGTATTATATTCTTCCAATCTGTTCATTTGCTTCGCTGCCATAGAGATGAATTCTCTCCCTTCATCTTGTTCTTTTGAATGGGTCGTCATTTCCAGATTTTTTTATGTCTTTTTATTTTTTGTTGAAACCAGAACATTGCTAACTTTCTTAGTTCACCCATGTACACAATGTTTACAGAGTACTAAGTTCCACAGGAAACTCTTAGGTGGACACAGTCTTCAGACTTTGTGAGATCTCTATTTTAGGTCGGACTGAGGTTTCAATCTTTCCGCACCTCCCATATCGAGCACAAAGCACACACTGATCAATGTATCCTCAATAGGGTACAAGCTTTAGTCCTTGCTCCTTTCCCTTCCTTGCTCTGTGAAGTCTCTGATATAGGACGGACTGAAGTCCTAGTCCTTTGGTCCACACCCAAGGTGGTCAGAACATATACCCTGTGCAGTCCACCAGGAAGATATGTCCTATTTACCATGGGGCCAGAGATTATTTCCCTTCTTACTGAAAAGGAGAGCCATAGGTCAAGTGGGGCTGCAGCTCTGCTGCATGAGAAGAGAGGGTGGGCCAGGGACAACCCTGAACAGTCTGCAAGAAAAGTCTGTCCTGTTTAACCTGAAGCCAGATATCAGGGCCTCTCTTAGTGCACAGGAGACACCTGTGGGTCTACTGGGGCTGTGGCTGCAGCTCCACTGCAGCTGTCCATCCACCATGCTGGAAAGGGAGTAGGGAGGGACAATGGAAAAAACACTTTTCCTAACTGTATAAGAAACACCCTTACTTTGTTTCAGTTTGTGTCTCCTTGCTGGCATCTTTTGCCTCCAAAGTTCTTACAAAATTGAGTATAGATTTCTAGCTGATTTTCTTGGTATTTATATGTGGTGGGTCAAGATCCTAGACCTACTCATGCTACTGTCTTTCTAACATCCTCACTTTCATAAAACTTTACTTATAACTTATTAAAAATCACATGCAATATCAGAAAACATTCTAAACAATTTTAATAGGTATACATCCTGTTTTTGAATACAGTGGCACTGACATTCTATGCTTAAGAATGTTTTACTAGGATAATTACGATACTAAAGCATTTGCTTATTTAGTACATATTCATTGAACATCTAATATGTACCATACCATACCATACTCATTGCCATCGAGTTGATTCCAACTCATAGCGACCCTATAGCACAGAGTAGAACTGTCCCATAGGGTGTCCAAGGAGAGGCTGGTGGATTCGAACTGCCTTTTGGTTAGCAGCCGTAGCACTTAACCACTGCACAATATGTACCAGGCACTATCAAATGCATTAGGAATACCATGATAAGCAAAAATAGTCATGTTCATTACCCCTTCGAGCTTACAGCCTAGTGAAGTATACGTATACCTAATCAGATGAACGAATGTGCATATATAAAGGAGGTGGTACCATTACAATGTTTAATACAGAGATTGACATACACAGAACAATTTATAAAGGCTTTCTTTAGGAAATAGTTATTGAGCTGATATCTGAATTAAGAGCAATAGCAGATGGGAAAGAAGAGCATTCTAGGTAGAGGTAGAATGTGGCAATGTCCTGTGGTGTAAAGAAGCATGGTATGTGAGAAACAGTGTAGGAAGTCTAGCATAGCAGCAGTGCTGAAAATGAAAGGGAGTATGGTGTGAAGTATGTCTGAAGAGGAAGGTGGGGACAGAAAATCCAGGACCAATCCAGAAATAAATTGAATAGAGTTAAGTTAGCTAGATGTTTTCTTCGGCATTTCTCACATAACACAGTAATTAATAACATGGACTTTGGAATTAGACAAATTTGGCTTCAAATGTCCACTCAAGCACTTTTCAGCTGTGTGAGGTTTGGCAATCATCACCTCTAAAATGGAGCTAATGTTATTGCCTTCCTTCTTCAGGTGGGAGCAGAAATCTTTGGTACTAATGTGCTAAGCCAGTGCCAAGCTTTGCTGTCCAATAAATCTCCAGATTTAGCAAGATGACAAAAAGCTTGCAGAATTATGTTATTAATGATTATATGATAAATTATTATTTTCCTGATAATTTAATATTTTATAATAGCTAAGACCTGGGGCTAAATATTCAGAAAATGTTAGCCAATACTAAAGGGGCTATTTTACTTTTAGTTGTGAAATCCACAAAGAGGTCTGAATTATATGTGGCCATAAAGAAAAAAAGATATGGTATATATATAATCTAAAGCATCGTTCAATATTTTACAACAGAACAGCTTTTATTATTTGAAATGCATTGCATCACAGAATTTTTGTTTAAAAATATTCCACAAATACATGAGGACAGAAATACATATTGCAAGCACAGATCACCTTTCAAGCTAAAAATAAATAAAAAAGACTGTTCTGCAGCAACTCGAATGCAACTTCCTAGAGCAAAGCTGACTTAGCATGATTGAAGGGCTACAGTATCGGTGTTCTGGAACAGGGCTGTTCTGAAGATGGTCTGCATGCTGGCTGTCATTAGGTGAACTCTTTTGTTACTGATTTCCATCTAGATAAGTAGCTGATGCCAGAATGTAAATCAGTTTGGTTCACCTAACATTTAAATTTTTTTTTTTTCATTTCAAGATTTTCTCAATGAGGAAAACAATGTTTTATATGCTAGCAAAGTTCTTTATCTCATTACAGACCATACTTTGAGTAGTAAGATCATTTACTGAGCAGCCAGTGAGAAATACAAATTTAACAGCTAGAACTTTACTATGTATAGTATAATAAATCCTAGATAACTTAAAGTGTTAGCTGGCCAAAAATAAAACAAAATATAAAACAATTTGACAAAATTGCAGTTGTTTCTTTAATTCTGGAAAGACAAAGGCCTTTTAATTACAAATCTATACAAGAAATTATAAAAGAAAATGATAAGAGATTTGACTACAGGCATTCCCCAGATTACAAATGAGTTCCGTTCCTAAATCTGTCTTTAAGTCAAACTTGTATGTAAGTCAGAACGGTTAGGTACGGTTTGTGTCTAATGCCAGTTATTCAAATGTCTGTTTTAGTATATAATATATAGTGTAACTTTATATGCATAAAAAAATTAAAGAAACACTTTCAGATACACTAAAACATCTGTAACGTAATAATACAGCAATAACAATAATGCTTTGATGCACACTGCAAAGTAGTGCCCATCTGTGATTACAAACCACTGTATGTACCTCACATTTTTAATGTAATAGGCTTTATGGGGGTTGGTCTGTAACTACGGGTTGTACATAAATCAGATATTTGTAACCCAGGGACTGCCTTATTTTAAAAAAATAAGTAAATCAGAAGTATTTAAAAAAATTAACTCAAAAGAACTAGGAAAATATTTACAATATATTTGATCTTTAAGAATGTCCTCCATATATAAAAAAGTTCTGAAAAATCAGTCTCTATTAGCTTCAGTTTCCTCATGTATAAAAGGACAATAACAACAATACTTAACTCAAGATTTAGATGTATGACATTGAATTAGATATGAATACACAGTGTTTAGCATGATGCCTGCCAATAAAAGAAGACAATATTATTTTTCTTAGATAGCCTTTGTCAAACTAATATAAAATACACCTAATCTAACTTGTCAGCTATCTTGTTATCAGACATTTCTCATTTATGACAACAGTAAAAACTCTACTATCCAATTATTTTGTGCATTAATGTCTTACATCTGGCAGTAACGAACACTGAGGTGCGAGGCAAGAGTAATGCTCGCTGTGACAGTTAAGGTTATGTGTCAACTTGGCTGAGCCATGACTCTCAGTGGTTTTGCAGTTATATAATGATGTAATTTGGCAGTTATGCAATGATGTAGTCATCCATTTTTGCATAACGCCAATTTTCGCATAATGACCTGGTCTTTCGAACCTAACCATGTCGTTAAGTGGAGTGGGTATATGAGACTTTGAAACTTTAAATATATTGTGTAAATGTTCAGTAAAAGAGTAACTCAGTAGGTCTAGGTTGTTCAAACCCTGCACATTCCAAAGAAAGGTTCTGCCTTTGCCCAGCTCCTGGGATATAACATCTAAGCCCTTAAAAAAATCTGCCTGCTAAAAGTATCTTTGTTTACCTGAGGGCCTTGGAGTATGCCAGACAGTGCTAATAATGTGATTCATGGAGAGGGAATTAGTCCACATGGTATTAGCTTGACCTCTGGAAGATCTGAAGACTGAAGGTCAGTCACACAGGTGATCAATCATGCCTATGTGACTGACCCCCAATTAAAACTCTCAATACCAAGGCTCATATGAGCTTCCTTGGTTAGCAATACTCCATGCGTGTTTTCACACACTGGGTACAACACACATCATTGTTGGATGAATTAAGTGTGTCTGCACAACTCCACTGGAAACTTGTACTTGTGTCTCCACTGGACACTATAATAACAATTAATATATTAGTGACAAATTATTACTTGGAATCAAAGTAAAATCTCTTTAATAATTTGTTTTTCATGAAGATCATATAAAATATATAGACTACAGTGAATGCATGCATATATACATACACATTCAACAAACCCTATAAAAATCATTAATCATACTCTAAGCTATTTTTGGAGCCCTGGTGGCACTGTGGTTAAGTGCTACGGCTGTTAACCAAAAGCTCAGCAGTTAGTATTTTTATTCATAAAAATAAAGCTTTATCTATCATAGTAAATTAATGAAGATCACATTTGTATTTCATAAGTATATATTAATTCAGCTCTACCAACAAAAAAAAATGCCCTTGTCAAAATTTTTGACTGCAAGGAAAATAACTGCACTATTATTTAGAAAGAAAAATAACTTTAAGAAAGAAAGCAAAAAAGTTGGTATAAATCATTTATTTCCTCATTCTTGCTGTACATTCTAATTTACGCTTTGTATATAATTACATAGGAGTCCCTGGGTGGCACAAATGGTTAAGCACTAGATTACTAACTAAAAGGTTGGTAGTTCAAACCCACACAGAGATGCTTCAGAGATAGACCTGGCGATCTGGAAAGGTCACAGCCTTGAAAACCCTATGGAGCAGTTCTACTCTGAATACATGGGTCACCATGAGTTGGAATTGACTCAATGGCAACTAACAGCAACAACATACAATTATATATAAGTTTTTTTTAATTGCTAACTTTCTAAAGGAAAAATTCAAGGCATTTTTTTTCTGACATTTTTTAAGATTCCTTTGCAGGAGTGAAAGAGAAAATTTTTGTTCTCTTCAATGCCTCATACTCTCACCACCAAGAATGTTTTTTTTTTTTTACTTGGTGGCCCAGTATTGATTTTTCAGCCACATGTGGAGTTGCTTTGGGAATTTTTAGGAATCAAATTCAAATCAATAAACATAAATACACTCATCCCAAATCAGTTTAGGAACATTTCATATGTGGTTATAAAGGTATTGTATTATATATATTATATTATATTATATTATACATTGACAAGTATAAATGAAACCATTCTGCCATTCTAAAATTGTGGGTTGCAGAATTATATGATTCAATTTCTGACAAAATTAGGAAATATATTGGCAGAAGTTATAGTTTGTTATTAGGTTCTAGAAGATATTTCCACTATATAATTTAAGCAAAAAAAAAAGAAAGAAATATCCCTCCCCAAAAAAGAAAAAAAATTATGAATTTAAGTTTTATTTAAGTAGCTGACTTTTAATCATATCTCTACGTAAAAGTGCTCTTGATTTTTTGTGCCAAATGGGATCTATAGATATAATTATCTAACCTCTATGAAAACTTTCCCTATTTCAGAGGCTATGAGCATATGAAAAAAAATTTTTTAATTTCTTCATCATATACTGGAAGATACAGTTTTTATAAATGAAATTCCTTATGTTTGTTTTTTATAAAGATGGCATTATTCTCACTGCTCTTGTCTCTCACTATCTAGCATCAAGAAAACACTATCCTCTACATTTGAGACAAATACTGCTTACTGGTAAGGAGAATTTTTAGTAACTAAGTAATTCAATATATATCTCATGTACTAGTCTTCATCCATCCAACATTACACATACATTTGGCAAATCTCTATTGATTTTGGCTACAGCTCTATAAAAGTCTACCAAAATAATATTTTAGTACAATTTTAGTCATTCCAACCTGAGTTCCTGGTTATAAACCAATGTTTCTACTACACAAAGCTGAAGTAGACTGCTTAAATTACTTAGTTTTTTGTTTAAGTAGTTATAGCTTCTGGACTGAGACTTTGGGTATTCCTAAATTAACTCGTATTATTGTTGATTCCTTTAGTTGGTGTTTTTCCTACATTTTAGCATATAACAGAGATAGAAGAAATTAATTTTACATAACTGATTTTAAAAAGTAGACCCACTTTTTAAAGTAAACCCTCTACTAGGCAGAATACTTGGTGAAATTATTTAATGTCCATTCCATGAAAACATACTCAGATTGCTTGGATATCAAGTTGTTATTACATGTTAAAAGTATAATTATAATTATTCCATCAATAAAAAGTACAATCATAATTATTCAGAAACTTGAATATATTTTCTGGGAATTTTGTTTATAATTAACTTGTACTTACCTTCTTAAAATATTTGGTAAAAACTTTTTATTTCCTCTAAACATTATTCTCAGCACTTTTCTTTCAAAGGATGCCCAAAGTTTTTCCTAATAGGAATAAGCTGAAATTATCTTTAAATTGTAGAACTTGTATTGTAATTAAGAATCTGAGTCCTATCAATCCTGGACTTCAATACTGAAGGAGATTATTGCATACTTTCCCTAAAGGATAATGATTTAAGCACATTTATTTTATTTACTTACGTATTTCTTTATTATTATTATTATTTGACATAACAAACTCCTTGCATTCTAGAGCAGTCAACTGAATACTGAATGCCTGAATGGGAGAAAATGAAAGTATGTCTGTATCTACACATTTAAGAACAATGACATCAAAAAGTCAATCACTGTTGATAATGTTCTATTTCTTGGACCGGGTTCAGTAAACGGTTATATTCAACTTTTAATAACTCATTGAATTGTATAATTACAATTTGTCACTTTGCTGTACTTGTGTTTAGCTGAATAAAAATAAGTTTGTTTTTTAAATCAAACCACTGTCATGTTGTTTATAAACTGTTTCTTCTAAGCTTTCTTGTACCAACCAGATTCAACTGCAAGCTCAACTTTTACTCACTTGTCTATAGAGTCCAGGCATATAATCAAAATGAACTGAGCTAGGTGTAAAATACTAGATAATGCTGTGGCCTGGAACGAACTGGGGAGAATGAACTCAGTCTAAAGGCAACAGACACTAACTACTCAGCTCCAATGAATGATTGCCATATGGGACTGCAGTTCACTGTTTACGGATCCAGAAATCTTTATTTTCATGCCAAGTTTATACTTTTTAATATTGGGAATTAATTCAAATTTTTAAACACTGCTGGTCAAACTACATATATCTTTGACCCAAGAAGCCTCCATAAGGATCACCTCCCCAAGTAGGACCTCACTAAATCTTAATCCAATGAGAATACATTTTATTTATACTGCTCTTATAGTTAGCAAGTGGGGAAGCCTAGAGCCAAAACTAACTGATTCCACAACTCATGCCATTTCTATCATAATATACTGTCTGTAAATATGGTTAAACACTCAGCTACTAACTGAAGGTTGGCAGTTCAAATCTACCTAGAGGCACCTTGGGACACAGTTCTGGTGATCTAATTCTGAAAGATCCCAGTCACTGAAAACCTATGCAGCAGAGTTCTACTCTGAAACCTGTAGAGTCACCAAGAGTCGGGATCGACTATACAGCAACAGGTAATTGGTGGTATGTAATTTGAATCCCTGATCAACTTCACAACAAAGATGCTATCCTCATTTTACAGATGAGGAAACTAAGGCTCAAAAGTATCAGATAATCTATTGCGGAAATTCAGAACAGCATGTCCTGAGTTGAAATGCGTGAGTTCAAATCCTTGCTCCACCACTTACTATTTTCATAACTTTGGCATGGTAACTTATCTCTTCTGTGCCTCAGTTTCCTCCCCTGATAAATGAGTACAACTAAGCCCTGGCGGCACAATGGTTAAGCGCTTGGCTACTAACCAAAATGTCAGTGGTTAGAATCCAGCAGCCACTCCATGGGAGAAAAGACCTGGCGATCTATTAAGAGATAACCCAAAAAACCAAACCCGTTGCTGTCTAGTTGATTCCGACTCATAGTGATCCTATAGGACAGAGTAGAAGAATAGAACTTCCCCACAGGGTTTCCAAGGAGTAGCTGGTGAATTCGAACTGCCGACCTTTTGGCTAGCAGCCGAACTCTTAATCACTGTGCCAACAGGGCTCCACTCCAAAGATTACAGCCTAGGAAACCCTACGGGGTAGTTCTACTCAGTCATACAGGATTGCTATGAGCAGAATCGACTTGACGGCACACAGTAACAACAACAATAGCTCCACCTCACAAGATTGTTGTGAGAATGTATAAAGCACATAGTTCCGAGCCTGGCCCATAGTAAGTGTTTGTAAGTATTGTTATTGGTAATTATTATTGCTACTATTTACAGTGTCTCTAAAGTGAGAATAAAAGTAACTACCTCTCCATGCTTTTTGTATTAAACTATTTCATGTAAAATGCTTAGAACTGTGTCTGATACATAGCTCATTACATGCAATTACACATCCAGCTTAGTTCTCTGTCAAGCACATTTACTCCTAAACTGTGCAGCTTAATCCCTTTACTCTGTGCCTGGTAATAACAAACAGGTACTATTATAGGCTGTAAGTATTTTCACTTGTACAAGTATTTTCTTTAAAGGTTTCCTTGAAAAAAATACACGGCTTTGTAGTCTCATGACTACTGCAATATTTATATTACTTGGAAATACCTAATAAAATTAAAAAATCATGCCACGTAATGATTGTCCTGATGAGAATTTTAACAATGTAATGAGATTTTATTAAGAGTATCAGGAATGGTTATCACATTCAAAAAACACTTCATATTTAGGTGTTCTCCTCTTCCTGTTTCCACAGTTTTTCAAAAACTCTAAGTCCCTCCCCCAAAATATAAAAAAGATATGCATAGAGTACCATAACTCAAATTACAAAGTTGCATGTTAATATACTAGCATAGCCACAATTTACTTACTTGTGACCCATTTCATGAGCAATCGTAAATGCAAGATTCAGGCCATTGTCTTCAGCAATGATACATTTTCTTTTTTCACTACACATTCCACTCAAGTAAGCGATACCTAGAAAGCATAAACATTAATTACCATATATTGCATTTCAAACTGCATACGTTTAAATTAGGAATTATTAGTGGGAATGAAAATGATAGTTATTTTCACTCAAATAAGGCAAAATTAAACTGTGATATCTAGTCCTTAAACACAGAAATTTTAAGAGAACATACATATGTACAAATCAATCACCTTTTAACATTCTTTTCAATTTCATATTTTAGATGAAATTATTTTTCTACTTACCCAATTCTCAAAAAGCATACTGTAGGAATACATTTTTAATACCACTTTTCATTATCATTAAGACTAAAGAATAGTTGTAACTTAGAAAATATAAATCGAAAAGCACTGATTATATTATTTTTCAATTCTTGTGAATCACTTAGTTTCAAAGAAATACCTATAAAACAAAATAAATTACATGTATGATATTCTCAGATTTACATTTATAGTTTGAGTTTACAAAATTCTGAAATTTTATTTCATTAAATATTATTTTAACTAATGTGACATAAAAACTATCTGTGATACTGGTAAGTTGAAAGTGTTTCCTTTGAAAATTTCTTGGCTAATAAGTCTGCATATAGTACAATAACTCAAATTACAAAGTTGCATGCCAATACACTAGCACAGTGTATTAGCAGAGTCTGCAGAGTATGATACTGAAGAATTTTTTAATGATAAAAATTCAGCAAGATAGTTGGTCTTTTGGTTTAAAGTATCAGTAAAGACGTTAATATCTGAAATCATTAATACTTTTAGTCAAAGTTTCTTCATGTACTATGTTACTAATTAAAACGTATTCCTGAATAAATATCATTTAAAAAGGAATCCTAGCAATATGATTAACATAATCAATGTCACTGAATTGTACATGTAAAAAACAAACTGGCAAATGCTGGGTTATATACATTTTTGCCAGAATTTTAAAATTTTTTTCAAAAAAAAGGAATTCTAATCTTATGAAGGTAAGTTTTAATGTTATTTGCAAATAACAGCAGTTATTATAATAATATCTAGAATTTATTAAATTCATTATATGTTCTCAAATTCTCATATTCTTATAAAATACATGTTTTAAGTTCATTTTATGGATGAAGCTATTAAGGCCTATACTGATGGAATGTTTTATCAGAGATAACAATTAATAATAGAATAGGGATTTCAATCCAGCTTTGTCTGGCACCTAACATTAACTTTGCTTTTGGTAATCACTTGGTGTAGAGCTGCCTCTGGTTAGAGATGGTTGGCTAACTGCTTGTGACCCTTTTTCTCTCTCTGGAAACTTAAATAATGGTAAGAAGTTTAAAATGAAAAAGAAGAATAAATTTCCTTGTCCATGTTTTGAGAACACAGAAGATAAATGGAGTTATATGAAATGATTTAGAGGAAGCCACAGTCTAAATGACAGGAAAGAGGGATTTGCTATGAGAAGAGAATTAATGAGTGTGGCAGAACCCCAGAGAGTTCAAAATTGAGGTGCACAGGGCATTGCTGGATGGCTGAAAACTGGGAGGTTAGTTGAAAATATATATAAAACCCTAGGTATGGATTGAATGTTTGTTGTTATTGTTAGATGCAGTCAAGTTGGTTCTGACCCATAGCAACCCTGTGTACAACAGAACGAAACATTGTCCATTCCTGCACCATCCTCACAATCATTCTTATGTTTGAGCCCATTGTTGCTGCCACTATATCAATCCATCTCATGGAGGGTCTTTCTCTTTTTTGCTGACCTTCTACTTTACCAAGGATGATATCCTTCTCCAGTGACTGGTCCCTCCTGACAACGTATCCAAAGTATGTGAGACGAAGTCTCACTATCTTCACCTCCAAAGAGCACATGGATTGAATAGTGTCCCTCAAAAAAATGTGCTGAAGTCCTAAACTCTGTTCCTATGAATTTGACCTTGTTTTGAAATAGGGTTTTTGAAGGTTAACATAAGGTCATACTAGAGTAGGGTAGGTCCTAATCTCACATGACTCCTGCCCTTATAAAAAAGGAGAGCAAACACGGAGATACAGACAAAGCAGAAGAGATAACTCATGAAGATACATCTACAAGCCAAGGATTGTCAGGAGCCACCAGAGGCCAGCAGAAAGGCATGGAACGTTTCCTCTCACACAGCCCTCTAAGGAATCAACATCTTGATATCCTGATTTGGACTTCTAGCCTCCAGAACAGTGAGATATTAAATTTCTGTTCTTTCAAGTTGCCTACTTTGTGATATTTTGTTATGCTAGCTCTAAGAAACTAAGACACATCTTCAAGCTGAATGTCAAGGCCTGGTATCAACTGGCCTATCTGGAAAATGGAGATACATTCTTTAAGGAAAATGTGGTATAAACATGTTATTTTTAGAAATATAACTATAGGAAGAAACAGCCAAGAGTTGAAATAAACATATAGATATTACTTTCACTATATATGTACAAGTTAAAAAATAGATCTTGTAGAAATTTCACATCTACAAATAGATGAAAGGACTTCTTTATGAATGGATGGATGCATGCTTATTAAGACAAATGAAATTATTCCAAGGTTAAATAAAGATAAAGGAGGAAGGGAAGCTAAAGGTAGTGAAAAAAGCAGAGGGGTTGGAGAAGGGAGAAGAGGAAGACAGTGAGGAGGAGTAAAACACATTCCTTTGTATGGTTAAGGCATTTTCTCTTCTTTAGTTACATGAAACTACAAACGAAAAAGAAATCTTCAAAAAATTCTTACAGATCATGTGAGTTTTAAGAGACCTAAGACATGTACTTATTAATAAAAAACAGAAAAAAAAGATTTTGGGATAATTGTGACAATAACCCTTGTTTTGTAATCAAAGGGTGTTTTAGTTATCTAGTGCTGCTATACAGAAATACCACAAGTGGATGGCTTTAACAAAGAGAAGTTTATTCTCTCACAGTCCAGTAGGCTGCAAGTCCAAATTCAGGGCATCAGCTCCAA
>NW_004444057.1:8780906-8782374 GCF_000243295.1 Trichechus manatus latirostris | reverse complement strand
CAGAAATACCACAAGTGGATGGCTTTAACAAAGAGAAGTTTATTCTCTCACAGTCCAGTAGGCTGCAAGTCCAAATTCAGGGCATCAGCTCCAAGAGAAGGCTTTCTGTCTCTGTCAGCTCTGGAGAAATGTCCTTGTCATCAGTCTTTCCCTTGAATAGGAGCTTCTCAGTGCAGGAACCCCTGGCACTACTTTCTTGGTGGTATGAGGTCCCCATGTCTCGCTGCTCCCTTCTTTCTTTTATATCTCAAAAGTGATTGATTTTAGACAAAATGTAATCTTGTAGATTGAGTCCTGCCTTATTAACATTAACTGCCGCTAATCCCACCTCATTAGCATCATAGAGGCAGGATTTATAACACACAGGAAAATCACATCAGGTGATAAAATGGTGGACAATCACACAATACTGGGAATCACGGCCTAGCCAAGTTGACAGATATTTTTGGGAGACACAAACCAATCCATGACAAAGGAGAAAAAAGAAAAGAAAGAAGGAAGGTAGGGAGGGAGAGAGGAAGGAAGGAAAAAGGGGAGAAGAAAAGGAGAGAGGGTGAAAGAAATGTATGTCCTGTTAATGGGATATTAAAATTCCCTTGGGCATTTGAAAATGAAAGAAAAGTCATTTGAAGTTAAATGTCCTAAAAAATAAAAAATCAAATTCAACTATAATTAGATACTGAGTATCATTATTTGATAAAAAAAAAAAAAAAATGCCATTAGGATGCCCACATATTTTACAACTTTTTTCAGCACAAATAAAATAATGCCATCACCATGTACAGATTTAAAACTCAGCTAACGAGGGTTATCACCATGTCATATACCCATTTGACACATGGACCGGTACCTGCCAAATTTAGTCACATTAAGTTTAAATTTCTTCTCCTGTATCTCCCTTCAAATATTGTATTGTCCCCAAATAAGAATTGTATTGTTTCCTGTTTCTAATTTTTATTGTTTCTATGTTTTTGTAGTCTTACTGCACTGGCTAAGATTTCCAATATATTGTTGACATTCATGGGTGGTACTGAGCTCCTTGTTTTTCCCTCTGACATTAATAGGAATGTTTTTATAGTTTTACAAGCGAATGTGATGTTTGTTGTAAGACTTTCACAGACATCGTTTATTAGGTTAAGCAAATTACTTCCAATTTTAGGCTTGTTACAGGATTTTTAAAAATCGTAAGTGAATACTGAATTTTATTGAATGCCTTTTCTTCATATATTGAGATCATGTTTGCTCTCCTTTTTTTTCATATAAAGTATGCTAGTGGAGTGTTGATTTTCAAGCATCCTTTTTTTCCTGTTGTACTAAATTTTGTTATTTACATTCATAAAAACACTTGAGAAACTATGACATATTTCACAGTATATAAAACTGTATTATGAAGCAGGGTTATCTGTTTCTTAGAAATGTACCCAAATTTTGCATATAAACACATCTTGGCCTGGTATGGTTTTTTTGG
>NW_004444057.1:8734423-8780806 GCF_000243295.1 Trichechus manatus latirostris | reverse complement strand
GGGGGGGGGGCAGTGGATGGGGATATCTGATTAACCATTCAATGTATTAAACGCTTTCTGGTTATACAGGTTTTTTATTCTTTTTAGTAACTTTCTAAAATGTATTTTTCTATAAAACTATCAATTGTATAATTTTCATATATATTGCCATAAAATTGGTCTTAGAAACGTATCACGAACTTTGCATCTTTACTTAATCTGTAATTGTGCCCCACTAGTTGTTCTTAAGGAGCTCTGGTGATGCAGTGGTTAAGCGCTCGGCTGCTAACAGAAGGGTTCGTGGTTCGGACCCTTCCCAGGAGATAGATGTGACAATCTGCTCCCATAAAGATTACAGCTTTGGAAATCCTACGGGGCAGTTCTACTCTGTCCTGTAAGTTGCTAAGAGGCAGAATCGATTCAATGGCAATGGGAGTTGTTCTTAATATTTTGTCTTTCCATTCTCTTTCTCTTATTGTATATTCATCTTTCTAGAGGGATAGTTCACTAGTCTTTTAAAAGAATACGTTTTGAGATTTTTAATTAATTCATTTAATCATTTTAAAATTTCTTTCCTTGTACTTTCTTTGGTTTTACTCTATTCTTTTTCTAGATTCTTGAGTTGAAGTTAAAGACTTTCATTTATATCTAATCTTTCTTTCACTGTCACTCAGTTCTAAACATTTTTGAAGCTTCTTTTGTGAGATCTTCTTTAATCCATGAGTTATCTAGGGTAATATTTTCATGTTTTCAAACATATGTTTGTCTGTTTTTACTCTTTGTTTATTGATATCAAACTTAATTTTATTGTTGTCAAAGCATTGTCTACATGATAATAATTCTTTCACATGTTTGAGGCTTTCTTTGTGTCCTGCTATGCATTTAATTTCTACAAGAATCTTAAGTGTACTGTTTCTACTTATCAGTCTTATGCCTCATTTACAATTCAAATTTTTGTGTTTCTGTTCTGTTTTGTTTACAGGTCAAAATGTGAACTTACAGGACCATCATAAAGTCTTAAACTGAAGGAGTAATGAGAAAAAATTATATGACTTTGGGAATGAAACAGAGTTTTCTATTGGGAAGAGAACAATTAAGTTCTAAAGCACAAAAACATGAAATGAAATGATACATTAAAAGAACAACACAACTGATCCCATGGATATTAAAAGGATAATAGAGAAATACCATGAACAACTCTATGCCCATGAGTTGATAATGTAGATGAAATGGACCAATTCCTTGAAAGACACAACCAACCAAAACTCACACAAGTAGAAACATAATCTGAATAGGCCTACATCTATTAAAGAAATCAAATCAACAACTAATAACCTTCCAAATCAGAAAATACCAGGCCCAGTTGGTTTCACTTGTGAATTCTACAAAACATTCCATTAATGGGAAGAAAGTAGGGATTTGTTTAAAGAAAAGTGTCTGCAAAAAAGGCAAGTAATGAATGGTAGATAGTAATTTTGTTACTAGTGCAGATTTTAAACTTATAGAGACCTGAGCAAGTCATATGCCCAAGGGAAAGAGTGTTAAAAGAGAAAGTTTGATATGGGAGAGTTAAGGAGGCAGTAATGAAACAATAATTTTGAGATGGCAGGAAAGATTAGTTGTGGACAGAAACCAGGACCCTCTTGCATGGAGAAGGGGGAAGAAGATAAAGATGAAAACAGTTAGGAATTTATCGCAGGTCTGATGGAGGTTAAAGCAGGAGCTTTTTCCTGAAATTTTTGTATGTCTAAATCAAAAAGGAGTCAGTGTCATCTGATCTATGGGTCAAAGGGTGAATGGGAGTTGAATAGTGGTTTTTAGAAAAGAAACAACAGCTACAAATATTAACTGAGGGAAATTGGAAAGAATCAATTAAGTGCTAGGGGTATGTGTGAACGAGTCAGAAAATATGTCAGTCCAGATGAGGATGGAGAGCATGAGCCTGGTATAGCATGTGCCCAGTCGACTGGTATCCAATATAGTGGTTGAAACAGAGAAGCACAATATACTTGGATTCAATTTTGGTTGTGGTGTCACAGATCAGATGTGAAGGAAGAACCAAGGGGTATGAGAGTTGGCAGTACAGTTAAAAGTGAAAGAAGGGGTACAACTTATAGGGATCCATGGTGGATAAATAAAGAAGTAAAGTTAGAGGGAGACTGATAATTTAGAGAATACAGTGGTTGGGAAAATGGAGTCGTCAATGAAATAAAAAGCAGACACCTTAGGAAACAGTGAATAAGTACTGGAGATTGTGATCAGAGAGTGGGATTTAAGGATTTAAGACTTCAGAGGTTAAGTTCCATGACATGACTAGGTATTGTCACAGGAACAGATTAGGTACTGTCTACTTCTACAGAGTAGGGTAGAAGTAAAGTTCGTAAAGACTTAGGTCAAAAATTATCAAGTAGTGTTGGGTAGATTGATCATAATATGGAAATGAAATTGTACCTGATCACAATGAATTCAGGAAAGTGAGAAAGGAGACCAAAATCCATAGGAAATGTGGCAAGGGACCAAGGAGATCGAATGATCACAGTGACAGCAAAGCATAAGATGGTAAAGCTTAAGAGCTTGAGGTTCAAATCAAGTTTTTTTTACAGGGATGGAGGAGTTTTTTTTTTGACTTAGGAGTAGCACTGAGGAGCAACAGGAATGAAGAGATATAGATAGAATTTTTGTTTCTTCCGTACTCCAGCCTTGTGATATACGGGAAAAGAAAGAATAAATAATACCCTCTCTGGGGGTCCTTCACCTCTTACCAGGTTATGGGAAATCAATGGACTTTAACATGGTTATTTAAAAAAAAAAAAGTGATAAAAATGATATTTTATAATAAGGAAGATATACTTATAAAATATAAATTTATACAAAATGTATTTAAAATAATATAAAATACGATTTGAAAATGCAGAGTACATATTTTTATAGAGGTATGATTGCAATGATGTATTTAAAATTTTCCTATCATCACATATTCATAGGGAAAAAAGACTAAATGTGTTTGCTAATTTGTTACAGCAGTTCTACTATGTGCTAAGATTACAGGTGAATTTTCTTCTTTTTCCATTTTCCAAATTCATGTAAGTGTCTATAATAATTTTCCAATGGGAAAATGTAAAGCGTTATAAATATGATACTCATGTCTATGAATTTTGAACGGCAATTCAGAGAACCTCTTATAAACTGAAGTATCATTTAAAAATCAAAGATGACCCTTTACTCCTCTTCTACTTTTACTTATGTACAAATTCAGACTCTTCAACCAAAACTCTGATAAATTCAAATTGCATTTCTTCTACTTTTGGCACACCAAGGAGTTTTTCTTTGAATTGAAAGTTATGGAGAGTAAGTATAACCATGACTAATTTAAATGACTTGCATTTTTGTGTTTAAAAACCCATGCTTTTCAGGTCCTTTCAAGAACTCACATGTTTCTTATTATAATAGCGGATAGGGGTTAGGAGAGGAAAGGATTTAACACAGCTGTTATTTAAAGATAGATGTACTACAGATCCTTTTCAAAGTACTCTTTAATATAAACAACTCTGAAAATGCAAAGCAAACAAAAACAATCCTCTCATTTCTCATCTAAAAATCAATCAAGCCATACACCAGGAGTAAACATAATTGCTCAGCTGAAAACAAAACACAATATCCTACAACATGATAGGCAGTACCTCCTGAAGATGACCGGAGATCTCTAAGACCCTACGAGTTGCATTTTACCATAATGCACTAGACAAGAAGTCAGAAGTTTTTATGAAATCAGATGAATGTGTCCTAACAAAAGTAAGTAGGCTGGCTCCAGACTGTTGTTTTAACCACTAGGTAGGCTACTTGAGTTCAAAATCCTGGCTTTCCTAGTTATTGGTGATACAGTTCTACCTAGTGAAAGTTACTGAAACTCTGAGTACTTCAATTTCCTGATATGTAAAATGAGGATAACTTTACAGCCTAGCTCATAAGTTTGTTGTGAGGATTAAACGAATTAAGTACAGAGATTGACACATAGTAAGCATCAGAAAATAGCACCTTTTAATATAAGTGTTGAAATACTCTTTTAAAAATTCAATAAAATTGTAAAAAAAAAATAAAAAAGGCTAATCACAACATTTAATAGCATATTTTCACTTTCTAGCTCATCAATCTACAGGTTACTGTAGCAACTACATACATTCAAATATTATATAGATTTAGAGATTTGACACATGAGAGAACAACAGCATTTGATCGATCGATAAATCCTGAGCACAGATGCTATACTTTTCTCTGGCATATTCTTATTTTAAGAAGTTCATTTAAGAAATAATGTCAACTATTACTTGAGGCCTGATGTGACAAGTAATGTATCATGTTAAAAAGTGCTGAAGGTACTGTTCAAAGATGAATAGACGCTGAGAAATGCCTTTACAGGTGTGAGGACACAGAAGTACTTATTTTAAAGCATGATCATTCAGATATGAGTATATACATAGACTATTACGGGAGTATAGAAAAGAGATGTCAGAGAGGGAAAATTCAAAGAAGGAAAGGCTTTTTGAGGAAAAAAAGCATTTGCCGATATTACTGCTTAGGCAGGAGTTAGCTATGGAAAGGCAGTGAAGGTACAAAGGACTAGGCAGGGGAAAAGGTAAGAATATTCTTATGAGAGCTGATGTTTCTTATTGAAGTGGGAGTTTAGATTATTTAAATGGGCAAGCCATATAGTACTTTGCTGCATCAACACTTCATTTAGCATATCCTCAGTAATAAGTGTGTTAAAGGTTTACATAGATGAAAATCCTTGAAATAAAGACTAATATAAAATGTGATCCAATACAGGGTCCTATATAAAAGTAAATGTATTAAACTTGCTTGGGGAAAAAAAAAATCTTGGTTTAGATTTTAAATAATTCATCTGTTTTTGGCTAAAAAGGACACCCATAAGCATAATAATAAAAATAAATGAATGAAAAAGAATCACCAAATAAAAGTAATTTCCCAAAACAATTGTTGTCACATAATTAATAATTTAAAAATATACTTTAAGAAAAAAAGATTATTATAGCTAAAGATGATAATTACATAATCATCAGAGGCATTTGGCAATACTAAATATATATGTATCTATTAATTCAGTCTCAAACTGCTGATAAAATAAGACTATTCTAAAATTCTATGAAGATATTATCAAGTCTCTTTTTATAACTGACAGATTAAACAGATAAAAACAAATAAGAATATAAAGATACAGAGGCTATAAATACTTCATATACACAGACACAACCTCGCAGTTAGAAGACACACATCATTTTCAAACATATATCAAACTTTTTCCAAATTACAAATGCCACCAAATAACAATCTGTACACATCTAATTCCAATATCATAGAGAATATTCTCTAACCTCACTGCAATAAAATTAAAATCAACAAAATGATCGTCACTCTTCCAATTTTTTCTTCTTTTCTACCTCCTAATAAATGGATATTTAAAAACAAACTTCTAAATAACTCATGGATCTAAGAGGAGAAATCATAATGGAAATACAAGCATTTAGAAATAAGTTCACTCACTCATTACATAACAAAATTAGTGAGATACAAAGTAAAGTAGTTCAAAGCAGTCTAATACTACTGCTGAGAACAACTTGGGAAGTTGAATAAAACAGAAAAATAATAATTTTAAAGCATCAGAGAACTGCAGAAACAAAAGGAATTAGAAGTTTTAAAATCCTAAAAATAGGAGAAACTCTCAAAGGCGGGCTGAACATCTGCAGACACTTTTCCCTGGTGGTATTAGCTGACATCGAAAAGCTAGGCTTGACCCAGGAAGAGGACAATTGTAGAAGCAAAGAGGAAACACACACACACAACTGAGAGATTTGGTAGTTACACAGAGCTGGCGTGCCATTCTCAAGAAAATTGCTGTGATGATTAAGATTGTGTGTCACCCTGGCTGGGCCATGATTCTCAGTGTTTAAATGTGACCACTCCCATGACTGAATATACTGTGAGTGGCCAATCAGATGAAAGGGAGTTTCCTTGGGGGTGTGGCCTGCATCTGAATATAAGCACATGTTCTGGCTTTTTGCTCTCTCTGGGTCCTGCGGCTGCCTCCTGTCATCTCATCTCTGGTTCTTGGGACTTGAGCTGTCAGCTTACTTGCCGAACTTCGGATTTGTTGATCTTCACAGCCTGTGAGTGGAGCCATGCTCTCTGACCTGCCGATCTTGGGTTCGCCAGCCCCTGCAGCTACGTGAATCAAGAGAAACCTTGTGGTCTTGCCTGCCGATCTTGGAATTCGTCAACCCTCACAGCCAGTGAGTGGGAGCCCTGCTCTCCAACCTGCCGATCTTGGGCTCACCAGCTTCTGTAGCTGCGTGACTAGGGAGAGGCCTCTACCCTGATCCACGGACTTGGATCCACGTTCTAGCCTCTACAATTGTGTGAGCTGTTTCCTTGATATAAATCTCTCTTTATATATATATTTATATGCCTTACTGGTTTGGCTTCTCTAGAGAACCCAGCCTAGGACAATTGCCATATTCTAAAACTACATGGAGTGAGACAGATTTTAAAGAGCTAAACCTAAAATCATAGAAGAACAGTGCAGAATTGCCATGTGGACTTGCCAGTCAATCTCATAATTGAAAGTCACAGAATGCCATGACTGAGAAACAGTGGGAAATCCCAGATAATTTTACTCAAAGTGTAAGCCTCTTTGACAAAGCATAGTCCTTAATTGAATTAAAATCACTAGTCTTCCATACTAACTGTCTAGAAAGGGAAAGAATAAACTCTTTCTCTCATATGATAACATCATCTGACACCTCTACTGTTTTTCATACACAATGTTGATAACTGAATAAAAACAAAAAACCTAGGCATGCTAAGGGAAGATGTATGTGACTAAAAGAAACAAAGAAAACTGTCACCCAGAATTGACCAAATCTTTTAGTAAGCAGACAAGGATTTTAATATAACTAGGATTAATATGTTAAGGAAAATAGAGGCAAAGATGGACAAGATTGATGAAAAAATTGAGAAACTATGAAAAGAACCAAATGGACATTCTTAATCTAAAAACACAATATTTGAAATTAAGAACACAATGGATGGTTCAACTGCAGACTGAAGATAGTAGAATAAAGGAACAGATTACTGGACAGATTTGTTGACTGAAAATATGCAAATTCAAGCAAAAAAAATGAGAGGAAATAAAAGGACCGTAAGATATATGTGGGACACAATCATAGGTTTTACTTACTTGTAACTTGAATGCCAGAATAAGAAAAGACAGATAAGAAGACATGAATTTATTTGAGAGCTAACAGCCAAGTGTTTTTCAAAAAACTGGGTTAAAATTTTAATATGGATTAAAAGATATCAACTCACATACTAAAAATGTTCAGTAAACCACAAGCAGGATAAAACAAAGTAAAAGAAACAAAGCCACATCTCAAACCTGCTTAAAACAAAAGAAGGCAATCTAAAAAGCACCCAGAGAAAAAAGAAACATTACTTCAAAGTAACAATAGTAAAACTGACAGCCAGCTTCACCACAAAAAGAATAAAAGCTGGAAGATAATGGAATAGCATGTTTAAAGTTTGATAGGAAAAAAGTCTCTAACTTCTAATTCTATATAAAGTGAAACTTTTTTTTTTTAAAATAAAGGCACAGTAAAGATGTTTTTATACAAACAAAGACTGAAGGCCTACGCTGCAAAAAATGTTAATATTTTTTTCTTCAGACAGAAGGAAAAACCATCCCAGGCTGAAACATGAAAATGCAGGAGGAATGAATAACACCAGGAGTAAATATATGGGTAACTATAGACAAATATTGAACACACAAACAATAATTGTAACATCTTTCAAAGTTTAAAATATAGAGAACTAAAATACATGCCACAATACGTAGTAGGGGTCTATGGATTAAATTGTGTCACCCCAAATAAGTGTTGGAATCCTAACTCATATACCTGTAGATGCAAACCTGTTTGGAAATATGGTTTTCTGTGTTATGTTAATTAGATCATACCCAAGTAGGGTAGGTTGTAAATGTAATCACTTTTGAATCATAAAAAGGGCAGATCAGACACAGATACACACACATACAGGGAAAGAGGGGGGTCATGTGAGGATTATCTACAAGCTGTGAAACCAAGGAATGCCTAGGACTACCTATGAGGAAGGAATCAGCACAGCAGAGACCATCATTTGGACTTTCAGCCTCCAGAACTGTGAGAAAATAAATGTCTGCTTTTGAAAGTCGCCTACTCGTGGTATATGTGTTACAGCAGCACTAGGTAACTGTAACACTGGGGATTCACCGACGTGTGGGGAACTTCATTAAACTCAAGTATTTAAAAGTTCTAGCAATATTAGGAGAGTGGTAAAGAGATGACTGTTTTGATATCTCGGGTAATCACATACAAAAAAGTACAATATATACCTAGCAGTTCTAGAGGGAAAATGGCATACAAACATTGAATTATCTGTAAAAAAAAAGGCAAGAAAGGAAGAAAAAGAAATATGAAAACATGAAACACAGTCAAATAAAAAAGATACAGAAAGATAGCATTTCATAACAATACCTTGATTAAATAAAATGTACTAAGTATTTTAAATCAGAGACTAAAAGAATTTTAACTCTTTTCTACTTGAAAGAGTTACACCTTAAATATAAGAATATAGATAGGCTAAAAGTAAAAGAATGGGAAAATGATATAGTATGCAAATACTAACCAAAATAGAGCTAGGGTGATTATACTAATATCAAAAATATACAAATACATTCAATAAATGGAATTTAAGGCAGAAGTCTCAGGAGATAAAGAGTGATATTTTTCAATGATAAAAGGGTCACTCTAACAAGAAGACATCACAATTTTATATCTGTATTTAGATAATTACAAAGTCTAAAAAACATATAAAGTAAAATTGGGTATAATTATAAGGAAAAACAGACAAATCTGAAATCACAGTGGGAAACATTAATATGTCTCTTTTGGTAGCTGATAGAACAAAAAGAAAAACAGTTTACCAGGGAAATAAAAAAAATCTGAAAACAAAATTAGTAAGTCTGCCTTTATTGGCAGAACAGAACACTGTGACCAGCTGCACATTCACATTCTTATAAAGTATACAATGTACATTTATAAATACTGACCATATGCTCAGCAGTGAAAAGAGCCTCAATGAATTTCAAACGTGGAAATCATCCAAAGCATGTTCACTGTCCACAATGGAAATAAGCTCAAAATCAAGAACTGAAAAGACAACTAAAAAAAAAAAGCAAAATTTCCTAGAAATGAGATAGTACACTTTTAAATAGTCCACAGGTGAAAGAATAAATTATAATGGAGATTAGAAAAATAAGTCTCAATGAAAATAGTACATCACCAAAAATGTGTAGCTGAAACTAAAGCAGTGCTTAGGGAAATTCATAGCCTTAAATTCGTATCTTAGGAAAAAAAATAACATGAAAAATCAATGGTTGAAGCCCTAAAAACCAAAAAAACTCAAATCTGTTGCCATCGAGTCAATTCTGACTCATAGTGACTCTACAGGACAGCGTAGAACTGCCCCATAGGGTTTCCAAGGAATGGCTGGTGATTCCAACCGCCAACCTTTTGGTTAACAGCCGTAGCACTTAATCACTATACGACCAGAGCTCCAAAGCCCTACAAGGAGCCGGGAAAAGCAGAGAGCATCAGAGCTAAGAAAAGTATAAGGGAGGAATAATTAAGTAAAGAAGAAAATCAATGAAGTAGAAAACAAGCATACAATTAAAAAACCAGCAAAAATGGATGATTCCTTAGCAAACTAATCAAAGATAAAGATAACTACACATTATTAGTATCAGAAATAAATAAGGAAACATCTCTGCAAAGCCTGAGATGTGAAAACACTAAGAAGGTAATATAAATAAAAAGTATGTCAATAAACTTTATAATTTACCAAAGCTGCCAAAAAATACAAAATCTAAGATTTCCTATAATTCTCCCCCTTATTCATTCTACTCTAGGTATCTTGGCCTCTATTTTTTTTTTTCTTTTTTTTTGTTATCTTTCAAATGTGATAAGCACATTTCCACCTTAGAATTTTTTCACTGGCTTTTTCCTCTGTCTAGAACATTCTCTCCCTAGATACCTAACCCCACATATCTGCTGGGCAAACTCTCTGATCTTCTTCAAATCTTTTCAAAAATCACTCTTTTTAGTGTGACACTTCCTGACCACAGTATTTAACATTATAAATGCCCTCTCCCTGCCCTGGAACTCTCCAATTATCCCTTATACAGATATACTGGTTTTTCTACACCAGTTACATATAATGTGCCGCTTACTTTAATTCTTTATAATATATATTGACTGTCTTCTCATCAAAACGTAAGCATCATGAGGGCAGAGAAGTATTGAGAAATGAATTTGTTCATTCCCCAATATATAGAACAGTGCCTGAAACTCTTAGGAGTTTGATAAATACTCATTAAGTGAATGAACTAAGAATTCATGTGTGTTTTGTATTGTATAATGTTGATAATTTTTGAAATTATTAATGTGCATTTCTCTTTTGTATTTCCTTGTAGGTGATGTTCTCCTAGTCACCCAAAGGCATCTCTCTGATGGTAGGTGCAGAAGAATAAGAATTAATCCCTCTTGTAACTCTTGGGGATAGTGGATTGGAAAACTTCACACCAATATAGGCTCCAGCAGAGAACTAATGATGATACTGTGTGGTTAGGCAGAGAGAAGAACTGAGTTATCATTATTGAGCCTACTTTGATTCTCACTGCCATGGAAGGTACTCGGGTGAGAGGCCAGACAACCCTGCCATGGTGACAGAGGTTGGGGGGGATCTAACCCAGGGCCCATTTAAAGGGTGTGGCTAAAGCTCAGTAGCATCATCAGTAGCAGTATGTATTGGAGGGATGAAGTTTGGGCAGAGTGGGAGGATAAAAAGGCTGGTGGAGATAAGTCGCAGTAGAAGGTCATAAGGACCCCTAGCCATACCAAGATACTTGAGTTGAACTCACTAACTGCATCCTTGGCAGCCAAGACCAGCAGTGTGCTCCATTACTAAAAAGAATAAGGAATTCACTGCAAAGAACAAAGTAGTGAGAGAACCTCTCAGTGCTGATCCACAGTCCATCTCCCTAGCTACCTGGAAAGGATAGGTGAGAGGTGAGGGGGGCTATTTGGAAACAAGGAGTATTTAACTGAAAGAAAGCAAGGTTCATGAATAAAGCCATTTAAACATTAACAGGTTTAAGTTTTTATTTTCTTGAAATCAAGTGAGGTAGGGACTCGTCAGACAGATTTAATACCCTGTAGAAAGTCAATGCTATGTGTATGGAGGCAAAAATAACTACAGATGGAAATTTACACGTAATATTTTTTTCTAAAGCAAAACTAAATAAAACAGTGGATCACTCATTTTATTTTATTTTTTTAAGTAGTGATGCAAGTTCAGTGAACGACTAGACTAGTTAGCATATATAGGCCCCTTCTGAAAATTTGGAGGCTTTTATATGAAGTATTAATGTGTTGTGAGAGGAAGGATATAAAAAATGGTACAAGTAAATGTATAGGAAAAATAGTGAAAGAAAGGAACCCAGAGGGAGAGATGTATGTAGAATAAGCAGAGGGGGCAGATTCCTCAGTTCTGCTCTTCTGAGAGACACACAAGACATCATGGTGAAGGATACAAAAATAAGTTTTGTTGTTGCTGTCATTTTTACAATTTATGCTTTAATATTCATGGTAGTAGGAACGCACAGCACTGAGGCTCGCCCATTCCCCCCCACCCCCCATATTTAGATGACGAGGACTCCTTTTGTATGGCAGGAAGACTAATTTTAAAAATTATGCCCACAGGTTGGTTTGGTGCTCCCGCTATTGTCTTCTAGATTTATTCTAGACCATGTTCACTTCTCATCTCTCTTAAGAAAATATAAGGGCAGATTAAGGAAGGGTTTAAGAAGCTAAACCAGACTCCAATCCTTCTCTAATGTATATTAGTGTCATTTGATACATCATTAATAAAATACACTACCTGAAATTCTTAACTTAAATTTCAGAATAACTCCGAAAATATAGTGCTTGCGGCATGCTGAACAAGCCATATGTGGTAGATCACACATCTAGATCTTGTAAATCAGTAGTGGGAAATTTACAGCACAGTCTACTACAAACACAGCTGAAAGCTGATATTCTCATTGCTATGTTAGTTTTTTTAAAAAGATAAATCATGAGTTTTTAAGCTTTCAATATGCCTTCTCTCACACACACACATACACACACCTACACAATACTCACAAAATTAATTAGGTTTACTAATTTCATCTGCCTTGGAGATTAACAAACTGTCATGACTTTAAAAATAGTTAAGATGAATCATAGTTAAAGATTTTTGTGAAGTAAGTTTAAGGATACAGCTGGAAAAATTTACAAGTGTTCTGATTGCATATAAATCAGGAATTTTGGCTAACATATTTTTATAATGTTATAACGTAATCATATCCTGAAGTCATTAAACAGGGACAATTAAAACTAAAAATATCAGGCTACTAAAAGCTATATAAATTGCTTTTTTTAGTATATTAGTAAAATAACTAATAGCATGCATTTATACCTACAAACCAACTCAAACTTCAAAACAATTTGGCAAAACATTCTTTCTCCATCATACTCTTTTTTAATCATTTTATTACTTTTCGCAACATTATGATCAGTGTTTTTTATTCTAGTAAAAGAAATACTTCTATAAACTGAAGAAATCTAAAGAATATATAGTATTTCAATGTGATGTTCTTAAATCTCTAATATTTAAATTATTAAGTTTAATATAATGTTTTGACATAATTTGTTAAATAAAACATGTTTACTTAAGGACAAGTGATTCCAGTCTAGATACATTTTTAAGATCTCAGTTTTTAGATTTGTAGAGTGAGGTGATTAATAGTAAATAAACAGGTTAAAAATCTTCTCAAAAATGATTTTTACTTCCTGAAATTCTGATTGAAGTTCAATAACACATTTTTCATGACCTATTTCTCCATTAAGTATAAAGAAGGCAAAATACAAAGAATAAAGTTTTAATAGATGTTCTTGTGTTAAATACTATAGGATTTGAGTCGCAGCCTAGAATCTTAGCTTTGTGATGATGGGAAAGTTAGTACTCTTTTCTAAGCCTCAGTTTTCCAACATTAAAATTGAAATAACACCCTGTCTTAGGGATTCTAATTAATTTGGATAACATTTCAAGCATATGTTGGCCTCTGAAACATAGTAGCCATTAAACATTAAACTTAGTTTTTTACTTATAAAATGATGTAACAATGCCTTATCACAGAGAACTACTGAAGGGTTAAATGAGGTAATGTATCTAAAAACCTATGGCATATTGTAGATGGTTAACTAATATTATTGTAAACACTTGTTCACTGACAACATTGCATTAAGCATGTGATGAACACAAATTTGACACTTCCAGATGCTTATAATACAAACTCTTGAAGATACAAGGAAGACTTCGGGGAATTTCTAAATTAAGACGGTTTTGTTTTTTAAGGAATGAATTAGCAGTGAGAACAACAAATTAAGAGAAGAAAAAGAGACTATGCCTTGGATTTTATTTTGTTTTTATGTATCTGGATATATATACTCAATATGTTTTTCAATAATCTAGCTGGTTCTGAGCACATTTTCATATTCCTATCACATTGAGCAACATCATTATAATATTTTCTAACAGAAACAAAATACTGTCATTAAAATTATTCTTTACTGGAAAACGATCTTGAGAAAAGAAATATCTTAACAACAGCCACTTCTGATGCTAATTCCTTAAGAATTATGTATCCAAGTCTATCCCTGCAAGATGTCTTGCCAAAACAGAAATATAAAGTGTCTGATTTATGTCCTGGCCAGTGCTTAATAAGAACAGCAGCCAAGAAACAAGTAAGTTCAGCCTTGCTTGTATTGTGAATCATGGGAAAGATGTTATTTTCTTATCAGCAATTCATTCCTATTCAGAAATATATAGGTTGAGCATCTGGAATGCTCAAGGCACTGTGCTATGTGCTGAGGACACAGACATGCACTAAGCAAGATCCCGGACCACGAAGAGATTAAAGTCTAATTGAGGAGAAGGAGTGAATGAATGCAAGTTATAAGAAAGATGTAACTGAAGTACACCAACTTCATGTATGGTAAACCAGTATTGACGATTGTTGTTATGTTGTCAGGTGCTCTCGAGTCGGTTTTGACTCATGACAACCCTAGGTACAACAGAATGAAACACTGCCCAGTCTTATGCCATCCTCACAATCGTTACTATGTTTGAGCCCATTGTTGCAGCCACTGTGTCAATCCATCTCGTTTAGGGTCTTCCTCTTTTTTCATTGACCCTGTACTTTACCAAGAATGATGTCTTTCTCCAGGGGCTGATCCCTCCTGATGACACGTCCCAAGTATGCGATACGAAGTCTCGCCATCCTCATTTGACTAGTATCCCATTATGTGGATGTACCACAGATTGTTTATTGACTCACTTACTGAAGGGCATTTAGATTGTTTCCACTTTTGGCAATTATGAATAGAGCTGCCAAAAAACATTTGAGAATAGGTTTTGAGTGGACGTAAGTTTTTATCTGTGTATTTGTTTTGAGGTAAATAGGAATGGGATTGATGGATCATATGGTAAGGGTATGTTTACCTTTAAAAGAAATTGCCAAACTGTTTTCCCAAGTGCCTTTTAAAATTCTGCATTTCTAACAAAAATGTATGAGGGTTGCAACTGATCCACACCCTACTCAATGCTTGGTATTGTCAATATATTTTATTCATGGTAACAGGTGAATAGTGTTATCTCATTGTGGTTTTAATTTGCAGATGCCTAATGATAAACGATATTGAACAACTTTTCATGTGTTTATTTGTCATCCATTTATCCATTTAAACTGAAGTGTCTCTTCAAGTTTTTTGTGCATTTTTAAATTGAGTTGTTTTTTCAACAGTGAATTCCGGGAGTTTTTTTTAATATATTTTGTATACAAGTCCTTGTTTTGATATATGATTTACAAATATTTTCTCCTGATCTGTAACTTAGATTTTTATTCTCCTAACAGAGCAATGGAACCCTGGAGGCACAGCAGTTAAGAGCTCGGCTGCTAACCAAAAGGTCAGCAGTTCAAATCCACCTACTGCTCCTTGGAAACCCTATGGGGCAGTTCTACTCTGTCCTATAGGGTCATGATGAGTTGGAATCGACTTGACAGCAATGGGTTAACAGAGAAAGTGTTTTGGTTGTTGTTTTTATTGTTGTTGTTACTGTTTTAATATTGATAAAAATCTAGCTTATCAACTGTTTCTTTGATGGATCATGTTTTTGGTGTCATATCTAAGAAATCACTGCCTAATCCAAGGTCACACATATTTACTCTTATATTTTCTTCTAGGATTTTGTAGTTTTACATTTTACATTCAGATCAATAGTCTATTTTGTACAAACTTTTGTATAAGACTCATTATTTGGGATACAGATGTCCAAATATTCAACACCATTTGTTGAGAAGACTATTCCTTCTTAATTGAATAGCTTTTGTACCTTTGTAGAAAATCAACTGGCCATATTGTGTGGATCTATTTCTGGAATCTCTATTTTGGTCCAATGATAAAAGTATCTATTTCTTCACCATTACTACACTGTCTTGATTACTGAAGCTTTGATGTTTTTAAATCGAGTAGTACGATTCCTGCAAAACTTTATCGTTTTCAAAAGTTTTAGATATTCAACTATTTGTGTTTTCATATAAATTTTACAATCAGCTTAGCTATAGCTACAAAATAGTGTTGTAATGTTCATTGGAATTATGTTAAATCTATAGATCAGTTTGAGGCAATTGCATCCATACAATGCTGTTTTCCAATCCATGAACATGATGTCTCTCCATATATTTAGGACATTTTTATGGCTCTTATCAGCATTTTGTAGCTTTCAGCACACATATATGGTACGTTTGTAAAATTTACACCTAGCTGTTTCATTTTTTGAAGCTACGATGGATATATACACACACACACATATAAATTAATCTTCACAGTGTTCAATTCTATCATATAAAAATGCAGTTGATTTTTGCGTATTGACTTTGTATCCTTTGACCCTGCTAAACTCACTTATAAATTTTTGGAGGTTTTTTTTTATCACAAGTTCCTTGACTTTTTGTTTGTTTCAAATAGGGACAATTTTACTTCTTTCTTAAACTTCTTTATGCCTTTCATTTTTTTCTTATCTTTATGCATTTCTAAGACTTCTACAGGAGGGATGTTGTGAACAATCTTGCATTGGTCCAGTCTTAGTTGAAAGTATTTATTCTTTTACCATTAAATGTGATATTAACTGTCATTTTTGTTTTTGTGTAGATACTGTTTATTAGGTTAGAGAAGTTCCCTTCTATTTCTAGATTGCTGAGAGTTTTTACCATGATTGGCTATTGAGTTTTGTCACATGCTTTTTCTACATCAGGCGATATGGTCATGTGTGTTTTCTTCTTTAGATTTTTAATATATTTGATTCTACTGATAGATTTGCAAATATTGACCCATCTTTACTTTTCTGAGATAAACTCCACGAAGGTGTATTTTATTACTCTTACATATTGCTGGATTCAATTTGCTAATACTGGTGTCTATTTTCATGAGGGTATTGGTCTCTAGTTTTGTTGTTGTTTTTCTTGTACTTCTTAATCTGGTTTTAATATCACGGTAATGCTGACCTCATAAAATGATTTGAGAAATGTTCCTTACTATCCTATTTTCTGAAAGAGGTACCATAGAATTGCTATTGTTTCCTTCCCTCCCTCCTTCCTTCTCTCCCTCCGTCCCTCCTTCCTTCCCTCCTTGCTCCTTCCCTCCTTCCCTCCTACCTTTTTAAGAATCGACAATGAAACTTCTTCAGCCTGAAGATTTATTTCACTTTTGCATGTTTTCAAACCACAAGCTCTATTTATTTTATATTTATACAACTCTTCAGGCTATCTATTTCATTTTGGGTAAGTTTTATTAGCTTTAGTTTTCAATGAATTGGTCCAGAGGATCGATGGTTCGAAACCACCAGCCACTCCATGGAAGAAAGATGTGGCAGTTGGTTTCTATAAAGATTACAGCCTTGGAAACCCTATGGGGCAGTTCTACTCTCTCATATAGGGTCGCTATGAGTTGGAATCGACTCAATGGCAGTGGGTTTGGTTTGGTTTGGGTTGAGGTCTGTATGATAGTCTCTTTCATTGCTGATATTGGCAAACTGTACCTCCTTTCTATTTTTCTTTGTCAAGTTTGCTAGTGTTTTACAATATTATTTATAATTCCAAAAATCAATTTTGTTTTCATTAATTTTCACTGTTGTTTTTCTGTTTTCAATTTCATTAATTTATGCTCACACTGTTATTATTCTTTTCCTTCTGCTTCATATGGGTTTGTTTGTTTTGCTTTGTCTGTTCCTCCTTTTCAGTTTCCTAAAGTAAAAACTTATTCATTTGACAACTTTTCTCTTTTGCATAAAAATCTTTAATCTTATACATCTCCCTTCAGCACTGCTTTATCTGCATTCCAAAAATTTTGATATGTTGTCTTCTCATTTTTGTTCAGTTCAAATATTTACTAATTTCCCTTGAAATTTCCTCTCTGAGGAAATTTACTTAGAATTGTTTTGTTTATTTTCCACATAATTGTAAATTCGCTGTCATTATTAATTTTTTTTTTAATTGATTTCTAGTCTAACTACAACAAGAATGCTCCTTAGAAGCTAGAATGGCCAGACTTTTACTCACTTAGTTTGGACACAACATCAGGAAAGACCAATTGCTAGAAAAGGACATCATGGTTGGTAAAGGGGAAGGTCTGTGAAGGTGAGGGAGACCCTCAATGAGATAGACTGACATAGTGGCAAAAACAATGGACTCAAACATAGCAACAATCATGAAGATAGTGTCTAAGACCAGACAATGTTTTGTTCTGTTATACTAAGGTCACTATGAGTCAGAGCTGACTTGACTACAACTAACAACAACAGAGAATGTACTTCGTATGATTTTAATTCCTTTAAATTTGTAGAGTTTGTTTTTTTTTTAAAAATGAGCCAGGATATGTTCTCTCTTGAGAAATGTTACGTGTTCATTTGAAAAACATGTATTTTGCTATTTTGGGGTGCAGCAGTCTATAAAAGTTAGTTGATGATTCTTCAATTCTTCTATACACTTTACTATTTTATGTTTACTGGTTCTATCAGTTACTAAGAAAGGAGTGTTGAAGTCTCCAAATATAATTGTTCATTTGTTTATTTTTTCTTTTAGTTCTGTTAGTGTCTGTTTCGTGAATTTTGAAACTCTATTGTTAGGTGCTGAAGCATTTAGGATCATTATGTTTTCTTAGTTAATTGACTCTTTTATTATTATGTAATGTCCCTCTTAATTCCCAGTAATTTTCTTTGCTATGAAAAAATTCATAGCACTGTCTAATATTAATATAGTCACTTGAGCTTCTTCAGTTTTCATGGCATATCTTTTATCATCATTTTACTCTTAACTATTATATTTGAAGTGAGTTTCTTGTAGACGGGATAGAGTTGGCTCTTTGTTATTTTAATCCATTCTGGTAATCTCTTTCTTTTTAATTATATGTTTTGGACCATTTGTATTTAATATAATCATTAATATTTGGGGATTTAGATCTACCATCTTGTTTGTTTTTTTGTTGTTGATGTTGTTTATACCCTGTTTTCATTTGATCTGTTCCCCCTTCCTGCCTTCTTTATGCTATTTTGAACATTTATTTAGTACTCCATTTTAATTTATTTATTGTGTTTTTTACTACATCTTTCTGTATGCTTCCTTAGTGGTTGCTGTGGGTTTTACAGAGTCTCTGGGTGGCACAAATGGTTAAATGCTCAACTACTAGCCAAAAGATTGGCAGTGTGAAGACAGGCGTGGTGATCTGCTTCCAAAAGATCACAGCACTGAAAATTCTATGAAGTTCTACTCTGCACACATGGGGTCACCATGAGTCAGAATCCACTCAATAGCAATTAACAACAACAGCAACAACAGAAGTTTTACATTGTAAATATACAGCTTTTCAAAGTCTATTCAGTATCAATATTTTACCACATTAAGTGAAATGTAGAGAAATTAACACCATCTAGGTCCCTTTAGGGGCCCTGGTGGCACAGTGGTTAAGAGCTCCAATGCTAACAAAGAGGTCAGTGGTTTGAATCTACCAGCTGCTCCTTGGAAACCCTATGGGGCAGTTCTACTCTATCCTATGAGTCGGAATCGACTCGACAGCAATGAGTTTGGTTTGGTAGGTGTCTTTAGGAACACTGGTGGTGCAATGGTTAAGTGCTCAGCTGCTAATCAAAAGGTCGGCAGTTTGAATGCAGCAGCCACTCCTTGGAAATCCTACGGGGAAGTTCTACTCTGTCCTATAAGGTTGCTATGAATTGGAATTGACTCAACAGCAATGGCTTTGGTTTTGGTTTTAGGTCCCTCTACCCTCCCCCATGCATGCTGTAGTTGTCTTCCATATTACATCTATATACACTGTATACCTCATCAGACAATGCTATAATTTTTGCTTTCAACTATCAAATGTATTTTAAACATTCAAGAATAGAAAAATAGTCTATTATATTTGCCCAGATATTTACCATTTCTAATGCTCTTTCTTCATTTTTGATATTCCAATAAAAATTAAAGAAGGACACTAAAGAAGCATAGTTCATATTATCTCCTATGTTTCCAGGCTTTTCAGATACAGATTTTAGTACCTGATAAGGACTGCCACCCTTTTTATATCTAAGGTACCTGAGACTCAGACAATTATAATGTATCGACAGACAACAATCTGTGGCCTTCTGGACTAAAGGAAAGGGAGACTGAGAGAAACAGTGTGAAACCAGCTTCCAAACCCGTAGCAAATCCTCATGTGTTGATTCCACCTAAGTCTAATTAGCTTTATCAAGGAATAAGTAATGAAACATTTAAATTACAGAAATAATTGTGATGGCTTAATATTTTTTAAATAAGTACGTTTTAAATGTATAATTAAAAACTCTCTGATCAATATGTAATAATATCTAAGAATATAACAGAATGACCATATGGCCAGTTTGCCTGGGGCATCCCATTTTATGCTTTTGTCCAAGCATAATTAACTCTTAAAAGACTCTTGATATGAATGATAAGTTATATGATCACCTTATCAACAGACAAACTTCACAGGACATTTTATTGCAAAGCTAGTGTCATACCTCCGCCCAATCTTACTCCCTTGGTTTTTTTTATTATCCTCTGGAGGCCTAGAGACTTAGTGCATTTTCCTCTCTATTCCAAGCTCACACCCCCCAATTTACCTCCTTTCAGCCCCAGTTTTCCTTCCCCCTTTCCTTTCTGCTCCACAAAGCAAGCGTCCAGATTCATTTCACTTTAGTGTGCTTTTCTGCATCACTGGTGAGACAAGGGACAAGAAACATTAAATGTGGAGAATTTTCAAAGATTGTATTAAATCCCTCCAAACTCGTCTTAAAATCCTTTCACTGTTCTACTGTCCCTTCATGTATGATAAGTTCAATATCTTTGGATTTCTGCCCTTAAATTTATTCTTTTAACAAACATGTCCTTGGCTCTTACTCTGCCTTCACAGAGGGTCATGTATATACTTTTTTCAGGGTAACTTCATTTCCTTCTAGTATATAAACTTTCAATTAATGTGAAAAAATACGTACTCTTTTGTCTGAATTTGTTAGTTTTCCATGACTATATAACATATTACTACAAATGCAGTGGCTTAAAGCAAAACCCACTTCTTATTGTACAGTTCTGTAGGGCAGATGTCTGAGTGGTCTCTACTGGGTTCTCTGCTTAGGGTCTCACAAGGCCAAAACTGAGGTGTTGGCTAGTAATAATTAAAGAGCTGTCAGTAAAACTGTAATAATTCGATCATTTTTATAAGATGGAGAATATCCTTTGATGATAAGGGGGCAGCAAAAATAGGCAGCTGGTGAGAACATAATTTGCTCCAGTCTTCCTGCAGAGCAATTTGAAAGCTTATTCAAATCTAACACTCACAACCCACTTGCCCACTTGTAAGAATTTAGCCTACAGAAATCCCACACTCATGCAAAAAAAAAAAAAAATTGAAGTGTTGTCCAGACTGGGCATTTATCTAAAAGCTCTGAGGGAAGTATCAGCTGTCAAGCTCATTCAGTTGTGCAGTTCAGTTCCTTGCCTCTGCTTTTAAAAGGTCCATGTGATTAGAACTCCGTATCTTAAGGTTAGCTGAGGGACTTTAATTACAGCTGCAAAATTCCTTCATAGCACTACCTAGATTAGTGTTTGATTGAATAACCAGGACACAGGAATCTTACAGATGCCCTCCTTAGACTTCTGTCTACAACAATGAATAGATTCCACATGTACTTCTGAGGACATTCACATTATGCACTGAGTAAACCAACCAAAAACCAAACCCACTGCCATTGAGTCTATTCCAACTCATAGCGACCCTACAGGATGCATAACATATCTTACCACAAATATGATGACCTCTAGGTATCTCAAACCTGACCATTGTTTATATAAAATTATACACAGTTAAGGTGAATGCATGATTCTAATTTGTTTTAAAATATCTTCCGCTAAAGTATATATCTCATTGGAGTAAGTGGGCAAGAACCTCAGTACCAAGAAAACAAACCCAAATCCATTATCATCAAGTTGATTCCAACTCATAGCGACCCTATTGACAGAGTGGAACTGCCCTACAGGGTTTCCAAGGAGAGGCTGGTGGATTCGAACTGCGGACCTTTTGGTTAGCAGCTGAGCTCTTAACCACTGTGCCACCAGAACCTCAGTGATCTTCCCTAAATCCATCACAGTACATGGCATGGGACTTCGAATATGATATATTCCCAATAAATGTATTTGAACTCTCTTAAAGACTTAATTAACGAGACTTGGGGATGACAGTTACGCACTCAGCTACTAACTGAAAGGCTGGCATTTGAACCCTTCCTCCCCCCCACCAAGGTTCCACAGGAGAAAGACCTGGCAATCTGCTCCCATAGAAATTACAGCCTAAAATAACCCTGTGGGGAAGTTCTACTCTGTTACATGGGCTCACTCTGAGTTGAAATCGACTTGATGACACCTAGCAACAACAACAACAAAGACTCAACTACACTACTAATTCATTTAGAAGGTAAGATTTATGTAGCAAAAATAAACATCACTGTTTGCTTAGTTCTAAGGATAATTTCAAAATACTGCATATTAAATATTGTTTTTCTACAGAAACAATGTAGTTGCATCAAAAATATATTAGAGATAATCTCAGTAATTTCTTTCATTATTCTGTCTCTCTAGTTCCCTGTGTTTAGGTGTAACAATGCAAGAGAAAATGTCACAACTGCTGTTTAATAAAAATTAAGCTACTCAAAAAATTGGTTTGACCTCTTCTTCTCACCCAATAAAAATGATTACTTCTGCAGAAATGTACTTTGGAGAGTGGACTGGTGTTTGGGAAGGGAAGTGTCTGCAGATGCTCACATATACAGTGTCAACATACAAGTGTTATTTAAGTATGTTTTAGTCTCTGGATAGGTTTCTTTTCAGCAGTTGCTTCTTGGGTGGTCTGTATGCCTATCTGACAATTTGCAAGTACTTAAAATCAGAATATTACGAAGCATACACAAGAATAAACTGAATCATTTTAACCTGCTTAAAGACAGAGAAAGAGACTTATAAATTTTATCGAAACATCTAAGATGTACCAACAGAGTGCAGGCAGGATCACAGCATCACAGAGTTGGAAATCAGACTTTAAAGGATGCACAACCCCTCTCACCAACAACCACAGAAAAAATATTCATAGCAGGAAACTCATACTGATCTGCATGTATCTTTGCCATCTCTAAGTATTTACTAATGTTGCTATACTTTAAAGTTCTTAAAAGATCTCATATCTCTCTCTCTCTCTCTCTCACACACACACATACCTTAAACAAGCAAACACTGGTGATCACTATCACCATTGTTTCCCATCATTCCCAGGAGCAGGTTATGGCAGAAGTTCTCAAAGAGTGTTC
Organism: Trichechus manatus latirostris; assembly: GCF_000243295.1. Taxonomy (NCBI): domain Eukaryota; kingdom Metazoa; phylum Chordata; class Mammalia; order Sirenia; family Trichechidae; genus Trichechus; species Trichechus manatus. The sequence continues at coordinate 8,757,691 of NW_004444057.1, read as the reverse complement.
TGCAGGACTCGGGTTCCATAAGATATTTTCAGTGACTCCCTAAGACCTTTTCAAGGGGTCCACAAGGTTAAAAATGTGTTGATATTTGGACTGATGGTGCAAAAGCAATGGTAGGCAAAATTGCTTTAGCAAAAATCAAGGTAGTGGCACCAAACTTCACTGGCAGTCATTTTTATTTTTCGCTGTCTCTCACTCACAGGCAAAAAAACAAAACAAAGCAAATTTTCAATAAAAATCTCTTAAATGAAGCAGTAAATTTGTTCATTTTATTAAATCTGAACCTTTGATTACACATTTTTAATATTTTGTGTGACAAAAAGGAGTATGAATAAAATATTTCTGCTGCAGACTGAAATACGGTGACTGTCTCAAGGAAAAGCACTGTAAGGTGGAGTTGTGAGCTGAACTAGCTGTGTTTTTCATACAACATAACTTTTACTTGAAAGAATATCTGACAAATATTGGTTATTCATATGTGGGCATTTGGCAGACATTTTCCCCCCAAAAATGAAGTGAACCTATCACCCCAAGGAAAACAACTGACAGTATTTTTGCCAATGATAAAATTTAAGCTTTCAAGTGAATATTAGAATATAAGGGAACTTTTATCTGTCACCATGAATTCGACAGTTTTCCAATACATAAAAACTTTCATAATGAAATCAGTGGTGATACTGATGAATGTAATTTTTCTTCCATATACTGTATGATAAAATGTGTCAACAATTGGAAGATCTGGCACCCTCAGAGAATCAATATTTTCAATTGACTAGTGAATAATGCAAAAAAAGCAATGCATGGTTAAAATATCAATTTAACATGTATGACAAACCAATAAATATTAATATACGCCGTAGGAAGTTAACTGATATGTTTTCAGATTCCATAGCACCATATTCCACTAACGTTTAAAAGACTACCACTTGAGCTCTAGTATGCCCTCCAAGAAGAATGTCCACAATGATCTATGAAAATACACCTCCCTTTTCCAACTACTTAAACCAAAAAGAGCATAGAGAAACACATTAGATGACACAGCAGATATAAGATCCCAGCTGTCTTCTACAAGTCAGACATAAAGACAGCTGCAAAGATACAGAACAAAGTCATTTCTCATAACTTTTTTGGGAATGGATAATATATATAGTTAATTTTTATAAAAAGCATGTTGTTTATGCTAACTTATGGGGTATTATTATTGTTAATTAAAAATTAATTAAAATATTTTCAGAATTTATTTTAATTTTGAATATGATAACAAATGATAAATATAACTTACATAAGAAAAGCTTTTGGGGGTCTTCAATAATTCTCAAGTGTAAAGGAGTCCTTAGACAGAAGATTGAGAATCACTGGTTCTTAGAATACAGAAAATTTTAACAGTTACAGAATAGATTCTAAAATTACTTAAAAAAAAAAACTTGTGATGCAATCATAACAATAACATCAATTCTCATAATCAGTTTGACAATATATGTGAATGTTGAGTAAAGTCGGTTGTGTATATTTAACAGTAGCCGCAGCGTATATAAAATTATATATAAAACTCATTGCCCTCAAGTTGATTCCCATTCATAGCAACCCTGTAGGACACAGTAGAACTGCCCCATAGGGTTTTGAAGGCTGTAATCTTCATGGAAGTAGACTGCCACATCTTTATTCCTTGGAGTGGCTGGTGGGTTTGAACCACCAAACATTTGTTCAGCTAAACAGGACTTAACCACTGCGCCACGAGGGCTCCTAAGTTATTTAAGTAACGCTTAAAACCTTTTCCTTGGAATTCTATTTCCAGCAGTATAATGGAGTAAAAATCCTAAGAACATTCTCATTACAAATTTTCTACAAATATAAATCCTGAAGTGAAAATAACACAAAAAAATTCTCTTAAATTCACAGGTTCACAGGTAAGGGAAATAATCCCACTGACCTAATGGAAAGAAAGGAAAACACAGCATTGTGAGGTGGCCCTTATGCACTAGCTGCCTGAGGGCATCTGCCAAACTCAGATCCAAAGGTCTTCAGGTTTAACAATCACACTGGGATAAAGGTAATGCCTTGAGACTGCCTAAGGGGAACCCTTAGAACTGAAACTTCTGCATAAAAGTGGGATACCATCCCCGCACTTAAAGGGTTAAACCCAATGAAAGAGTAGATTAGAAAAACAACCTGCTCCCTTGCAAAAAATGATGGCATGAAATCTTGTCTACATTGACCCAGAATTTTGGTATTTAAAAAAAAAAAAGCCTCTCCTGAGAGTATTCACATAGGTTGAGATATCTAATTTACACTATATGCATGGTCCAAGAAATGCTAACCAAATAAATTGACTTAAAACTCCTGGTATATTTGTGAATACAAAAATACCTGGAAAAACACACCCTCAATCCAGGCCCCACAGCATTCCTACAGATAAAAAATAAATAAATGAATGAAAACCTAAAAAAGAAACTCAAACTCAAAATCAAGTAATCCATGAGTGACAAGTCACCATGAACCGGATTCAGCAAAATTAACAAATAACAGGATTAGACCCACAAAAATGTCAGTAATAAAATTATTGGTTAGAAAAACCAAACCCATTGCTGTGGAGTCAATTCCGACTCATAGCAACCCTAGAGGACAGGGTAGAACTGCCCCATAGGGTTTCCAAGGAGCAGCTGGTGGATTCAAAATGCCGACTTTTCGGTTAGCAGCCAAGCTCTTAACCACTGCATCACCAGGGCTCCAAAATTATTGGTTAGTGTCTATTAAAAAGTATACTTTAAATGATTTAGATTTAAAAGAAGGAATGGAAAATATGAGAAAGGTTCAATATATTATCAAAACACCATAGCAACATGAGGAAAAATCAAAGAGAATATCTAGAATTAAAAAAAAAAAAGTACTGAGATTTAAAAAAAAAAAAAAAGCTTGTTATACGTGTTAAACAGGTTTAACAGCATTTTTTTTTTTAACCTCTACTTTAGATGAAGGTTTACAGAACAAACTAGCTTCTCATTAAACAATACACATATTGTTTTGTGACATTGGTTGTCAACTCTACAACGTGTCAACACTCTCCCCTTCTCGACCCTGGGATCCCTATTACCAACTTTCCTGTCCCCTCCTGCCCTCTAGTCCTTGCTCCGGGGCTGGTGTGCCCTCTTAGTCGTGTTTTGTTTTATGGGCCTGTCTAATTTTCAGCTGGAAGGGTCAACCTCAGGAGTGAGTTCAGTGCCGAGTTAAAAGGGTGTACGGGGCCATACACTGAGGTTTCTCCAGTCTCTGTCATTACCAGTAAGTCTAGTCTTTTCTTTTTCTTCTTTGTGAGTTAGAACTTTTTTCTACATTTTTCTCCAGCTCTGTCTGGGACCCTCTATTATGATCCCTGTCAGAGCAGTCAGTGGTAGTAGCTGAGCACCATCTAGTTGTGCTGGACTCAGTCTGGTGGAAGCTGTAGTACTTGGGGTCCATTAATTCCTTGGACTAATTTTTTCCTTGTGTCATTGGTTTTCTTCCTTCTCCCTTGCTCCAGATGGAGTGAAACCAGTGGACTATCTTAGATGGCTGCTACTTACCAAAGTAGAATGTAGAACATTTAATTTATAAACTATGCTATGCCAATTGAGCCAGATGTTCCCTGAGACCATGGTCCCCACAGCCCTCAGTCCAGTAATTCGGTCCCCTCAGGGAATCTGGATGTCTATGGAGCTTTCATGACCCTGCCTTGGACAAGTTGTGCTGGCTTCCCCAGTTTTGTGTACTGTCTTACCCTTCACCAAAGTTATCACTTATCTACTGTCTATTTAGTGTTTTTCCCTCCCCACCCTGGTAACCATCAAAGATTGTTTCTTTTTGTTGACAGTATACTTTTAAAAAGTAAATAAACATTGAGAGAATTAATGTAAACCTGGGACATATATATGAAAAAGTTACTTAGAACATAACAGAAAGACAGAAATGGATATGAAGAGAGAATAAGACATATGGAAATCAGAATAAGAAGCTGCAACATAATTTTATCAGGTTTTCCAGAAAGAATGTGGGGAGATGCCATGTTTGAAGAGATAATGACATAGAATTCTCCAGAATAGATAAAAGACATAATCTTAGATTAAGAAAGCATGACGAATACAAAGAAGAATAAAAAGAAATTATAGAACAAGACATTCTGTTTGGTTGGATAGATGGAAGGAAGGAAGGAAGGAAAAGGGAGGGAGGGAAAGACCAAAGTAAGGAAAGAAGGAAGGAAGGAAGACTTACTATAGTGAGTGCACAGAACAAGGAATAAAAAAGAATATCTTAACGCTAGGCAGATAAAAGGATTTCAGACTGATAGGTCACTTTGTAAGGGTGACAAGCGATGAACTCTGAAGGGTATTTTAAATCGTTTTTCAGCTTCTGATCTTCCTGGAAAATCCCCCCTGGGTGTTAGACACTGCTGGCTAAAACCGGTAAGGACCAGCTGCCGCCTGCAAAGCACGTAAAGGAAAGACCCTGCGTGTCCCCTAGATGACTTCTCTAGAACAGACGTGCCATAAAAGACTGGAAGGGACCAAAGTGCTGCAGTACAAAAACTGAGGGAAAACATTCAGAAGCGAGAGTTCGGACACCAGCATCCGGCCCAGAGATCTTCCCCCGCCCAGCTGTTATTATGCACATGATTCCCCATAAATTTAATGAATATGTATAACTTCCTTATTTCTGTCACTCCGTAAATGTATAGCACACCCCTCGAGCAGAGAGCCTGATTTGAGAAAATTTCTCCTGGCTCCTTGTTTGCCGGCTCGCCATAAACATTGCTTTCGATTTCCCAAAGACCGGTATCTTGGTCATTGGCTTTCCTTGCACACCAGGCAAGGCCCACATCTGGCCTGCTTATAACTTCTCAAGAGCAACAATAGATGCCAGAAGGCAGTTGAACTAGATCTTCAATGTGCTGATGGGAAACGATACACCTGGAATGCTGGGATTCTGTACTCACTTGAAGTATCTTTTAAGGAGGATGGTGAAATAAAAACATTTTCAGACAAATAAAAACTTTGTCTGCTGCAGGCCTTCATTAGAGGAAATTCTAATAAATATTACTTCAGTCAGCAAGAAAATAAAAACAAAGGAAAGACCTGAATTGTAAGAATGAAAAACCAATACAACAGTAAATGCATGGATAAATCCAATTGAACACTGACAGCAGAAAATCATCGTAACATTTTGTGGTTTTTAAAAATATATTTTTTTAAAAAAATGATAACAGTCTATAATTAGGGCAGTATATTTAGAGTTAAAGTTTTCTAAGGATCTTGTATTCCTGGGAGGAGAAAAGCGATTACTAACTTTAGAATTGAAGTTAGGTAAATAGGGTCACTATGAGTCAGAATCAACTCAATGGGACACCACCACCACCACAACATACATGTTTAAATTTCCAGCGTAAATGTGCCTTCTAACGCTCATATGCTGAGTTACTATTCTCTATTCAATATAAAAGTGTTGCAGTTTTTCATAGCATGATGCTCACTCTATACCTTATCATCTTTACACTTTACAACCAGGAGATGTTTTTCAGTACATATATTTTAGGTCTGTGCAAATTCAAACATAAAAATATCAAATCCTTTTAGCAAAAACTTTCAGTATCCTAACCCAGACTTCCATACTCCACTCCCATATACAACTACATTCAACCCTTTTAGCTGTTTTTATTTCATTTCTAGATAAATAGATATAGATAGATGTTGTTGTTGGAGTCTAGATAAATAGATATAGACAGATGTTGTTGTTGGAGTCCTGGTAGCGCAGTGGTTCAGAGCTTGGCTGCTTACCTAAAGGAGCCCTGATGGTGTAGTGGGTTAAGAGCTCCAAAAAGTTTGAATCCAGCAGCTGCTCCTCGGAAGCCCTATGGGCAGTTCTACTCTGTCTTGTAGGGTCACTATGAGTCAGACTCGACAGTAATGGGTTTGGTTTGGTTTGGTTGTTGTTGTTATTAGGCGCTATCAAGTCAATTCAGAAACATAGTGACCCTACAGGACAGAACAGTACCGCTCCACAGGGTGTCTCAGGCTGTAACCCTTACGGCAGCAAACTGACAAATCTTCCTCCTAGGGAGCAGCTCGTGGATTTGAACCTCGGACCTTTCAGTTAATAGCTGAGTGCTTAACCACTGAGCCACCAGGGCTAGATAGATGATAGACAGACAGAAGACAGACAGACAGATGATAGACATTCACAATACACACAATGATGTCTTGATTTGTCAAATATTGATCAATTAATTTACTCTTGATTGATGACTATTAACATTCTATTACTGTTGTTGTTGTTGTACATAGAAATCTCTTTAGTTATATACCTAAGAACAGAATTGATGGTTACAGGGTATGCATATGCTCAGTTTTAATAGATACCACCAAAAGTTTTCCAATCTGACTGCACCAACTTACACTCTTCTCGAAGTGTGTAACTGTTACTGTTGTTTCAGCATCAATGGTGTAACTGAATTCTAACTGTTATCATTATCCCCATCACTTGGTAATGTCAGATTTCTCAATTTTATCTATATCACTGGATAAATCTCTTTGTGAATTGAATGTGCATTTCCCTTATTACTAATGAGGTTATCTTTCTATTTTTTTATTCACCCTTAGTGTATGTAGTCTCATAAAAGGAAAAAAAAATAGTGTCTTTTGCCCTATTTGGCACGTCTACTTGCTTGTTTGTTTCTTTATTACTCGTTTAGAGGAATTCTTTCTATATTTTGTATTCTATTACTTTATTGGCTATATTAAAAACAACAACAAACCCGTTGCCATAGAGTCCATTCTGACTCATAGCGACCCTACAGGACAGAGCAGAACTGACCCACAGGACTTTCAAGGAGCAGCCAGTGGATTTGAACTGCCAGTCTTCTGGTTAGCAGCCAAGTTCTTAACCACTGCACCACCAGGGCTCTTACTGGCTATACATTTTGCAAATACTACATACCACTAAGTCCAAGATTCACATCATTTCACATTGTGATGTGTTTTATAATCAATGTCTAACAATTAGAATTAACCACATTGGTTTTCTTGTTTTGCTTTTTTTCTTTTTAGTTATATATAAAATAATAGCATGTCTTAAAATTAATGATAATCGATGGCACCTTAAAATTCATGAAATATGGTATCTTCTCCCTGATAGAAACTGTTTTTAATTTTTTTTTTTTTACTTTCATCATGGTGTCATTTGATACACAGAAATTTTAAATATTAATGTAGTTGAGTTCATCAAGCATATCCTTTATAATTAGCATTTTATATTTTATTTATGAAATCTTTCTCTGCCTCAAATCTAGAAATTTATTGTTTTATACTTTCTTCTTAAAATTTTTTTTAAACATATGGAATAACTTCAACTTTTTTCCAGGTGAATCATGAGTTGTCCTAACATTTATTGACTAGTGCCTCCTCTTCCAATGATCTGCATTGTGTAACAATTTTCTGTATCTGTACAACCACATTGTCTTGATAGTTTTACACTCTATCCTGAAATATGATAGTGCAGATTATCCTTCTTTATTCTTTCTTCACTCGTGTCTTGGCAATTCTTAGATCTTTGCTCCTCCATATAACATTCAAAATCAGCCTGTCAAATTCCTCAAAAAATCTTGTTTAATTTTTATGGAAATTCATCAAAGCAAGAGATCAGTTTGGGGGAAACAGATGTTTGTATCCTATTTAGACTTTCAGACCATGAATAAGTCTTCCTTGACTACATGTTTCTTTGTTGAATTGCAACATAGCTCTTATAATTTTCTCCATATACACTCTGCATATTTGTTATTAGATATATTCCTAAGCACTTTATTTTTCCCTATATTAAATATAATTCTCAAATTAAATTTTCTCACTGCCTGTTGTTGGTATATAAAATCCAACTGATTGCTACATGTTGATTTTATATCTAACTACCTTACTGAACTCTTAATTCTAATAATTTAATTTCATATCTTCTAAGGTATATTTAGAAGGAACCCTAGTGACACAGTGGTTAAGCACTCGGCTGTTAAATGAAAAGTCAGTGGTTCGAACACACCAGTGGCTCCCTAGCAGAAGAAACCTGGCGATCTGCTCCTGTAAAGATTTACAGCCTAGAAAACCCTATAGGGTAGTTCTACTCTGTCACATAAATTCTGTCTTAGTTACCTAGTGTTGATATGACAGAGATACCACAAGTGGATGGCTTTAATAAAGAGAAATTTATTTTCTCACAGTAAATTTGGCTAAAAGTCCAACTTCAGGGCATCAGCTCCAGAGGAAGGCTTTCTCTCTGTTGGCTCTGGAGGCAGGTCCTTCTCATCAATCTTCCCCTGGACTAGGAAGCTTCTCTGCACAGGAACCCTGGGTCCAAAGGATGCGCTCTGCTCCCAGCACTGCTTTCTTCGTGATATGAGGTCCCCCTGTCTCTCTGCTCACTTCTCTCTTTTCTAACCCAAAAGAAACCTGCTCAAGACACAATCCAATCCCATAGATTGAGTCCTGCCTCCAACTCAACTGCCACCCATCCTCCCTTATTAACATCATAGAGCCAGGATTTATAACACATAGGAAAATCACATCAGGTGACAATACGGTGGACAATCATACAATACCGGGAATCATGGCCCAGTCATATTGATATACATTTTTTGGGAACACAATTCCATCCACGACAAATGGTGTCACCAAGAGTCGAAAACCGACTCAACAGCACCTAACAACAACAACAAGGTATTGTTAATATATGAAATCATATCATCCTTTTGATTGAAGGCCTTGATTTTCCAGTACATTGTTGAATGGAAGCAGTGACAGTGGAATTCTCTCTGTTTCTAATTTTAAAAGGAATGCTTTCAATGCTTCACTGTTTTAAAAGATAGTTAATGTATTTTTGTAAATACTTTTATTAGGTTAATAGAGTTCCTCCTTTTTCCTATTTTGCCAAGAGTTTTTATCATAAATGGGTTCGAGTTTTATAAAATGCATTTTCTTCATCTACTGGGATGATCACATGGCTTTTCTTTAAAATTGGATTACGTAGTTACATTTTAAGATTTTCTATGTTAAACTACCCTTGCATTTCTGGAACACCTGGAGTAAAATAATCCTATTTGGTTACTTAAAAATTCATTGTGAGATAATGTCTACCCATATTTGATTTGGGATTTTTTTTCTTTCTTTCTTGAGTGAAAGGGCTTATCATTTTTCATTCTTACACTGTCTTTTTTTTAGGATTTGGTAATAAATATATATGGTCTAAATTCCCTCTTTTTCTATTTTCTGAAATACTTTGTATAACATTGGAATAATCTTTTCTTTGGAATTTTAGTAGAAAGCATCTGTGAAATCATTAGGCCTGATATTTTCTTGGGGAAGATTTTAAAGACTTGATTCAATTTCTTTAATTGTTAAGGGACTATGTAGACTAGTTTTTGGTCTAACCTCTCAGCTAGAAATAGTCAGCTATAATTAATCATGTTTTCAACACACTTCTTTGGTAGAAAAGGCTGCTGCGACAACACCCGAGTTTGTTACTCTTTGCATATATATTTATATAGCATGATGCTAATGAACAAATGATGAACATACGTTCCAGTGCTGACATTTGGGCAACCATTTAAAACTAAATTATTAATTATATATGAGATGTGAAGGAAAGAGAAGCACAAAAGATAATTAATTCAAAGAGTTTTGGCCCACAAGTAAGTAATGTAAATCAGAGAAGTAGTAAGTTTGTGGAAACAAGGCATATTCCCATTTAGACATAAGTAGTTTGAGGTGCTTGAGAGAATGCCAAGAAAGTTTTCGTGTAATATGTTTCTGTGCAATGACATTTGAAGCTGTGGTTCTGGACAGCATTAAGCAGCATATAGAAAAGACATAAATATGGATTTCCGAGGAATAGCAATATATGAGGGCTTGGCAGAAGAAAGGGCATTGACAATGAAGAACAAGAAAATAAAAAAAAAACTAAGGGAACTAGAGAAGAGACCAGAGTAAATGGTGTCATAGAAAAAAGGGATTATTCAAATCATCAAATTTCTCAATAGATGAAAACGATTTTCTTTCTTTTCCCATTAATATTGCTCTTACACCATCTCCAGATAATAGAAGCCTACTCAACTCTTTTTCTTCCAGTTGCTGTAGAAATGATTCCAACTCGTGGCAACCCCGTGTGTGTCAGAGTAGAACCGTGCTCCACAGGGTTTTCTTTTCTTTTAGATTTGGATTTGTTTTTAATTTTATTGTGTTTTAGGTGAAAGTTTAGAGCACAAATTAGTTTTTCATTAAAAAATTTATACACAAATTGTTTTGTGACATTGATTGCACCATAGGGTTTTCAATGGCTGATTTTTTGAAAGCACATCACCAGGTCTTTGACAAATCTTTAGCCATACAGGTGAAATATTCTAAAAATATTTCATTAAAATCAGCACTCTCAAATAATTTCCTATTTATAAAGAAGTGATGTGTTCAAACTTCCCACAACTCCCCCAAACTGTGACAATTTTTGCATACACTTACCAACCGTATCACATGGTTCATCTTTGTGTACACAGAAATCTTTCCTAGAAAGAAAAATAGAACATCAAAGGTAAGTCCCTTTTCCCAAACAATAGAGATTATGTGACTCATTTTAATAGTTATATGATTAATTGTGGCGCAGTGGTTAAGCGTCTGGCTGCTAACCAAAAGGTCGGCAGTTTGAATCGACCTGTGCCACTCCTTGGAAACCCTATGGGGAAGTTCTACTCTGTCTTATAGGGTCACTGTGAGTCAGAATTGACTCGACGGCGAAGGGTTTGATTTTTGTTTTTGATTAATTGTATCACAGTTTTTGTATCGAAGAATTTAATAAAACTGAGAGTACGATTAATTAACTTATTTTTAAATCTAAAAAAAATTTCATTAATTTTATCACGAAGTTATACCTGATATAATTCTGGGATACTGCTGTCCCATTTCATAGACAATATTCCAAAAGTATAATCCCATTTTGTTTTGAATTTTACAGGATTTCATTTTTTTTAATTACAAAATATAGCATCTGGTGTTGGGACATGGCTTTCCATTTGAAAACTATAAGATCTCTACTTCATATAACACAAAATAATTTTCAGACTGAAGATGTAAATATAAAAAATACAATTTAAAACAATATACCACTTCATACTGTATGTTTGGTTAAAATGTTTGAAGATTGAGAATAACCATTTTAGTAAGGGTATGAAGAAATTAGTATTTTTGCATAATTGTGATCTAACCATAAATAATATTCTGTAATTTTCTCTTTTAATAAACTGCTTTATCTTGGTGACGGAAACCCTCAGTGACACAGATGGTTAAGCAGCACTCAACTACTAGCTGAAAGGCTGGTGGTTTGAACCTACCCAGAGACACCTGAGGAGACAGACCTGGTGATCTGCTTTCCAAAGGTCACAGCCTTGAAAACCCTATGGAGCAATTCTACTCTGCACACACAAGGTTGCCATGAGTCAGAATCAACTCCATTGGCAACTAACAACAAATATCTTGGAGAGCATCCTTTAACAATACACATGAATCTACTTTACTTTTGTTAGCAGTTACTTAGGGTTTCATAGTACATAATTTAGTAGAACATGGTAAGGGTTATGAGCTTTGAAGGCCAACTACCTGAAAGCAATCATTTTGTTTATCTCTTACTAGCTATGTGTCCTTGGCAACTTAACCTTCCTGTGCCTCAGTCACCTCATCTAAAAAACAGAGCTAACAAAAATATCTACCTCATAGGTTTTTTTGTACAGGTTGAATGGGTTAACACAAATAAGGCATTTAAAACAATGCCAGATACACAGTTCAGCTCTCAAATATTAGTTGTTTTTTAGTTGTTCTGTTGCTGCTGCTATTCCTGTACTGTGTTATCATTATTGCTGGGTTCTGTGGAGTCAATTCCTACTCATAGCGACCCCATGTGACAGAGTAGAGCTGCTCCATAGGGTTTCCTAAGTTTTAATCTTTATGGAAGAAGATCACCAGGTCTCTCTCCTGTGCAACTGCTGGGTGGGTTTGAACTGCCAACCTTTCGGTTGGCAGCTGAGCGCTTAACCGTTGCACCACCAGGGCTCCTCTACTGTACCATAAGGTAAGTAACTTCCTATATGAGTATTTAAGTTTAATACATTTTTCACTATCGTAAACAATACAATTAGACTTTGTGTGCGTGTATCTGTGAGAGAAATGAAAAGTTATCTTGTTTTAGTTCCCCTCTCTCATACCCATCTGAATATCATTCTAAATGATAAAATGACTTTAAAAATTAAATGCAATACTCCTGTCAATTTCACAAATGACATTCACATTTAATTCAACTGCAATGGTTAGTTTTCAATTCACAAAAAGCAAAATTTGTGATTTAGTGTCTATGTGTAATTTTGTAAGTGTTCCATGCCTATTTGAAACATATATTCTCTAACTGCTTGGAGCCGAGTTCTAAGCATGCCCCTTAGGTCTAGCTACTAACAAGCTCTGATGTACAATTCCTCAATAGAAGAGGAATTTTGGATTTAATTTCATATCCATTCCTGAGGAAAAACTGTTAAAATTTCTATTGTGATTATAAACTTGCTTATGTTTCCATGTGAATCTATTAAATTTTGCTTTATTTATATTGAAGCTAAGTTATTAAGTACTTAAACTTTCAAAGTTTACGTAATTTATTTTTAATTTTTCCCCTTATGTTTCCATCTTATCCTTTATACTTTTTCCATATAAAGGCTAGGAAATGAATAAAACTATCATTTATTTTGCTATATAAAGCCTATTTTGTCAGATATTAAAACATTAATATTTTACTAATTCACTAACATTTGCTTAGCATGCATTTCCTTCATTTTACTTTGAACTTTCATTTTCTCTGCGTTGCTCATCAGTAGCGTATGGTGAAAATTTTAAAGCCTAGTTATATATTTCAATAAGTGGGTTTAAATTTCTTTTTACATTTTATATTTTATTATTGATAAATTTGGATTTTTCAATCATCTTATTTGTGCTTTATATTCATCAAAATATATTTCTTTGTTTTTCTCTTTCTTCCTATCTAGTTTTATTTCCCTCTCTCTTATTTTGTTACTGGTTTAGAAAGGAACATTAAATTGTGTTTGTTTCATGGTTACTATGACATTTTAAAATACACTGTATTAGTTTCCTATTGCTGTTCTAACAATTTTTTTTGTTTATTGTTGTAGTTTAAATGAAGTTTACATTTCCAGTTAGTCTCCACTACAAAAATTTATACATACATTGTTCTGACCTTAATTGTTCTCCCCATACTGTGACAGCACACTCCTCTTTTCCACCCCTGATGCCTCATGTCCATTCAACCAGCTCCTAACCCTCTCTGCCTTCCCATCTCACCTCCAGACAGAAGCTGCCCATTTAGTCTCTTGTACCTACTTGAGCTAAGGGGCGCACTCCTCACGAGTGTCACCTTATGTCCCATAGTCCATTCCAATCCCTGTCTGAAGAGTTGGCCTCGGAAACTGTTTCAGTTCTGGGCTGATAGACAATCCAGGGGCCATGCTTTCCGGGGATCCTCCAGTCTCAGTCAGACCATTAAGTCTGGTCTTCTTACTAGAATTTGAATTCTGCACCCCACCTTTCTCCTGCTCCATTAGGGACTCTCTGTTCTGTTTCCTATCAGGGCGGTCATTGGTAGTAGCTGGGCACCATCTAGTTCTTCTGGTGTCAGGCTGATGAAGTCTCTGGTTTATGTGGCCCTGTCTGTCTCTTGGGCTAATACCTTCCTTGAGTCTTTCGTGTTCTTCATCCTCCTTTACTCCAGGTGGTTGGGACCAACTGATGCAACATAGATGGCCGCTTGCATGCTTTTAAGACCCCAGATGCCACTCACCAAAGTAGGATGCAGAACATTTTCTTAATAAGCTATGTTATGACAACAATTGACCTAGATGTCCCCTGAAAGCATGCTCCCCAGACCCATACCCCTGCTACTCTGTCCCTCAGAGTGTTTGATTGTATTCAGGAAACTTCTTAGCTTTGGTTCAGTCCAGTTGTGCTGACTTCCCCTGTAGTGTGTGCTGTCCTACCCTTCACCTAAGATAATTCTTATCTACCATCTACTTAGTAACTAACCCTCACCCTCCCTCCCCACCCTCGTAACCATCAAAGAATGTTTTCTTCTGTGTTTAAACCTTTGCTTGAGTTCTTATAATAGTGGTCTTATAAAATATTTGCACTTCTGTGACTAACTAAATTCACTCAGCATAATGCCCTCCAGATTCCTCCATATTATAAGATGTTTCACGGCTTCATCATTGTTCTTTATCATTGCATAGTATTGCACTGTGTGGATATACCATAATTTATCTGTTCGTCTGTTGATGGGCACCTAGGTTGTTTCCATCTTTTTGCTACTGTGAACAGTGCTGCAATGAACATGGGTGTGCATATACCTATTCATGTGATGGCTCTTATTTCTCTAGGATATATTCCAAGGAGTGGGATAGCTGGACCATATGGTACCTCTATTTCTAGCTTTTTAAGGAAGCGCCAAATCAATTTCCAAAGTGGTTGTACCATTTTACATTCCCATCAACAGTGTATAAGTGTACCAGTTACCTAGTCTCTCTTCTGGTGTTTGTGCATTGTTACTTATGGTTCATATTCTGTTTATGCCATGTATTAGGGCTCCTAGCATTGTCCCTGTTTTTTCTTCCATGATCTTTATCATTTTCGATTTTATATTTAAGTCTTTGATCCATTTTGAGTTAGTTTTTGTGCATTGTGTGACATATGGGTCTTGTTTCAGTTTTTTGCTGATGGATACCCAGTTATGCCAGCACTATTTGTTAAAGAGACTGTCTTTTCCCCAATTAATGGACTTTGGGCCTTTGTCAAATATCAGCTGCTCATAGATGGATGAATTTATGTCTAGATTCTCAATTTGGTTCCAGGTCTATGTATCTGTTGTTGTATCAGTACCGGGCTGTCTTGACTACCATGGCGGTATAACAGGTTCTAAAACTGGGTAGTGTGAAGCCTCCCACTTTGTTCTTCTTCTTGAGTAATGCTTTACTTATCTGGGGCCTCTTCCCTTTCCATATGAAGTTGGTGATTTCTTTCTCCATCTCATTAAAAAATGCTGTTGGAATTTGGATTGTGATTGCATTGTATCTGTAGATCACTGTGGGTAGAACTGACATTTCACAATGTTGAGTCTCCCCATCCATGAGCAAGGTATGTTTTTCCACTTACGCAGGTCTCTTTTGGTTTCTTGTAGCAGCATCTTGTAGTTTTCATTGTATAGGTCTTTTACGTCTCAGGTTAGATTTATTCCTAAGTATTTTATCTTCTTGGGAGCTACTGTAAATGGTACTGATTTAGTGATTTTCTCTTCGAGGTTCTGTCTCTCGGTGTAAAGGAATCCAACTGATTTTTGTATGTTTATCTTGTATCCTGAAACTTTGCTGAAATCTTCTATTAGTTTCAGTAGTTTTCTTGTGGATTCTTTGGCGTTTTTTGTGTAGAAGATCATATCATCTGCAAACAGAGATACTTTGACTTCTTCCCTACCTATCTGGATGCCCTTTATTTCTTTTTCTAGCCTAAATGCTCTGGCTAGGACCTCCAGCGCAATGTTGAATAAGAGTGGTGATAAAGGGCATCCTTGTCTGGTTCCTGTTCTCAAGGGGAATGCTTTCAGACTCTCTCCACTGAGGATGATGTCAGCTGTTGGTTTTGTATAAATGCCCTTAATTATGTTGAGGAATTTCCCTTCTCTTCCTATTTTGTTGAGAGTTTTTATCATGAATGGATGTTGGACTTTGTCAAATGCCTTTTCTGCATGGATTGATAAGATCATGTTCTTGTCTTTTATTTATGCGATGACTACACTGATTGTTTTTCTAATGTTGAACCATCTCTGCATACCTGGTATAAATCCCACTTGATCATGGTGAATTATTTTTTTGATATGTTGCTGAATTCTATTGGCTAGAATTTTGTTGAGTATTTTTGCATCAATGTTCATGAGGGATACTGGTCTGTAATTTTATTTTTTTGTGGTGTCTTTACCTGGTTTTGGTATCAAGGTTATACTAGCTTCATAAAATGAGTTTGGGAGTATTTCATCTTTTTCTATGCTCTGAAATGCCTTTAGTAGTGGTGGTGTTAACTCTTCTCTGAAAGTTTGGTAGAAATCTCCAATGAGGCCATCCAGGCCAGGGCTTTTTTTTGTTGGGAGTTTTTTAATTACCTTTTCAATCTCTTCTTTTCTTATGGGTTTATTTAGTTGTTCTACCTCTCTTTGTGTTAGTTTGGGTAGGTAGTGAGATACTAGAAATTTGTCCATTTCCTCTAGCTTTTCAAATTTGTTAGAGTACAATTTTTCAAAGTATTCTGTTATGATTCTTTTAATTTCAGTTGGGTCTATTGTGATATTACCCATCTCATTTCTCATACAGGTTATTTGCTTCCTCTCCTGTTTTTCTATGTCAGTTTGGCCAATGGTCTGCCTCACCGCTCACCCATGAGTTGATCAGGCCTGAAGGGCTCAGGCTTTCGCCGGGTCAGTTCTGGCAACTCCTCGCTGCTTCCAAACCGTCTCTCCCTCCTCCTGCCACTCAGTCCAGTTCCTCAACTTTCTCTTTCATGTTCAGGGCTCCTAGATTGTCATATATAATCGATTCACTTGTTTTTTCAGGTCTTTGTTGTAAGAAGGTCCACCGGAAGCATCTAACTACTCAGCCATCTTGGCCCCATCCTCTGCAATAACAAATTTGTGTACCTAAAGTAACACAAATTTTTATTATCTTACAGTCTGGAGGTCAGAAGTCCAAAATGGGTTTCACTAGGCTAAAATCAAGTTGTGAGCAGGACTGTCCCTTCTGGAGATTATAGCAGAGAGTCTGTTTCCTTGCCTTTCCCAGCTTCTGGACGCTGCCCTCATTTCTTGAAATGTGGTCTCTTTCCATCTTCAAAGCCAGCAATCACATCACTCTGACCTGTGCATCCATCATCATATCTCTTTCTCTGACTCTGACTCTCCTGCCTTCCTCTTTCCCTTATAGGGACCACTGTGATTATACTGAGCCCATCCCAATAATTCCCATCTCAAGATCTTTAATTTAATCACATCTGCAAAGTCTCTTTTGCCATGTTAAGTAACATATTCACAGATTCTAAGGATTAGGACATGGATACCTTTGTGGGGAGGGCATTATCCTGCTTACCACATACTGTTAAAATGTCTAAATTAAAAATCATCTTCAACCTCTTTCTGAAAAATGCAAAGACATCAGATGCTTTTAATTCAATCTCTTCCTTCTATCTTCCATGTTATTTTTGTCTGATACTGTAAACCCATCTTAATTTTTAAAAATATTGTATTATATTTTTGTTGAAAGTATACACAGCAAGACAGGTTCCCCTTCAACAAGTAATGTTCACTGACATTGGCTACATTTTTAGTTTGTGTCAATATTCTCATTGTTTCTGTTTTAGTCATTCCACTCTCATTAATTTAGTGTCAGTGCCCCCCTCCAAACTTCTCATCTATGCTTTAGAGTAACTGTTGACCATTTGGTCTCATATGGATAATTTTTAAAAGAGCACAGTTCTCAAGGGTAAAATTATTTACATTTTTGAGCTAACCTGCTATTTAGTTAAAAGGTGATTTCAGGGGATACTTTCTGTTCAGAGTTTAAAGAGTATCTCAGGGCAACAGTCTATCTTGATTTTTAAATATTCAAATTAGGCAGGTGTTTTTAACTGTCGGTGCTTATTTAGATTTGTTATATGTATGGCAATTTCTTTGCTCAGTTATATTTTGTATCTTTTAACTTTATAAAGAGCTTATTCTTTTTCAAGTATATCCTTCCTTATTCCTTCAGTGAGGATAAATGAATGGTAATCTGTCCCAGTCTGTTCCCTTAACTTTATTTTGCATTTATTCATAAAAGAACATTAGCTGACTTTATTGACCATCAGCATGTTGAAGATATTCCATCTTACTCTAGTATTCATAATTATTGCTTCGAAGTCTGCAATCATACTTTTTTGCTCTTCTTTCATGCATTTGGTTTCTAGTTAATTTTAAGATGTCTTTTTTACTTTGTTGTCTGCAGTTCCTCTAAGATGTGTAATGGTACTAATTTTGTTTTTATCTTCTTTGCTACTTGGTATACCATTCAATTTGAAAATTCATAGTGTCACAAAAATTCTTACCATCTATTTAGCTAATTCCTTTCACATTCTTTCCTTTTCCTAGAATTCCTTTAGTTGCATGGGATTCTTTTCATTCTGATGTAACTCTCAAGCATCCTTTTGAATTTCCATCTCTTTACCACTCTGTGCAGCCTTGTGGGGAATTCCTCAGATCATCCAATCCACTAGTTCTTTCTTCAGATGCATCTAATCTGATGTTCAACTCATAAAGTTTGATTTTTAACTTCAAAAGCCTTATGTTTTTCAAGAAGTTTTATTTTCCTCACTTTTCAAATCTTTTATTTTGAAAAATATCTTATCCTCATATTTTAGAATTTTTTTTAATCATGCAAAACATACTTTATAATTTCTGTCAGATTTTTTAATTATACTGTTATCTATTGTGGCTCTCATCTTTCTATGGAAGATTTTATCATTGTGTGTTTTGGAATTCTGTTCTGAAGTCATAAAGTGGTACTTTATTTGTGGTTCTCTGTGTGGTGTAAGTTGAGATGGAGCCCCTTTTGAGTAGTTTTGCATATGTTTTCACTAAGTGCTTCATTGTTGGAATCAAATTCATAAGAATGAGTACGCGTAGGAACCATTTTCCTTAACCTGAGGTCAGGCTGAGACAGAATGCTTCCTGGTTGGTAACCTGTGCTTACTGGCAGAGCTTTAGCCAGGTCACACTTTTATCAATGGTGTGGCTATTCAGGGGTTGAGTATATGTACCATTTCAGTTCCACTTCTCCACTCTGCAGCTTCAAGATATTCTCTCTTCACAATTACCGGGAAGCCAGCATAACTTGTACAAGGAAAGGTCATGGAAGCTCCATAGACACATCCAAACTCCTTGAGGGACTGAATTGCTGGGCGGAGGGCTGTGGGGACCATGGTCTCGGGGAACATCTGGCTCAAGTGGCATAACACAGTTTAAAGACAATGTTCTACATTCTACCTTAGTGAGTAGCATCTGAGGTCTTAAAAGCCTGTAAGCAGCCACTGGTCTCACCCCTTCAGAAGCAAGGGAGAATCAAGAGAACAGGATACAAGGAAAAGATTAGTCCAAAGGACTAACGGACCACACACAGCTACCACGGCCTCCACTAGACTGAGTCCAGTACAGCTAGTCCAGCTACCACCACTAACTGCTCTGACCGGGATCACAACTCAGGGTCCTGGACAGAGCTGGAGAAGGATGTAGAATAAAACTCTAATTCACAAAAAAGACCGGATTACCGACCTGACAGACTGTAGAAACTCTGAGAGCATGGCCCCCAGACACCCTTTTAGCTCAGTGGTGAAGTCACTCCTGAGGTTCACCGTTCAGCCGGGGATTAGACAATCCCATAAAACATAATGGGACTAATGAGGCACAGGGATAAGGACTAGAAGGCCCGAGGGGACAGGAAAGCTGGTGATAGGGAACCCAAGTTTGAGAAGGGACAGTGCTGACATGTCGTGGGTTTGTTAACCATTGTCAGGGCAATATGTGTACTAACTGCTTAATAAGAAACTATTTGTTCTGTAAACATTCATCTAAGGTACAAAAAAAAAAAAAAAAAGAATTATCTGTGTGAGATCAATTGACAACAGCAACTCAAAAGGTTTGATGGGAAGCCTAGGGAGCAGTGAGTTGAAGATAATAGTGATGGAATAATTCAGAAAAGGATAGTGAGAATAGCAGCACAACTGGAAGAATGTAATTAATGTCACTGAATTGTACATGGAAAAATTTTTGAAAAGGTGTAACTTCGGCTGTGTGTCTTTTCACCAAAAAAGAAAAAAGTCCTCCAACGTTGAGAAGGGAGAGTACTGACATGTCATGGGGTTGTTAACCAGTGTCATAAAACAATATGTGTACTGACTGTTTAATGAGAAACTATTTGTTCTGTAAACCTTCATCTAAAGTACAATAAAAAAAATTATAAAAAAATAATAAAATCTGGTGAGTGGCATCTGGGGTCTTAAAAGCTTGCAAGCGGCCATCTAAAATGCATCAATTGGTCCCAATCACCTGGAGTAAAGGAGAATGAAGAACACCAAAGACACAAGGAAAGTAGTAGCCCAAGAGACAGAAAGGGCCACATAAACCAGAGACTTCATCAGCCTTACACCAGAAGAACTAGATAGTGCCCGGCTACCACCAATGACCGCCCTGATAGGAAATGCAACAGAGAGTCCCTGAGGGAGCAGGAGAAAGGTGGGGTGCAGAATTCAAATTCTAGTAAGAAGACCAGATTTAATGGTCTGAGACTGGAGGAACCCCAGAAAGCATGGCCCCTGGATTCTCTATCAGCCCACAACTAAAACAATTTCTGAGGCCAACTCTTCAGACAGGGATTGGACTGGACTGTGGGATATAAGGTGATACTCGTGAGGAGTGTGCCTCTTAGCTCAAGTAGATACAGGAGACTAAATGGGCAGCTTCTGTCCGGAGGTGAGATGGGAAGGCAGAGAGGGTTAGGAGCTGGTTGAAGGGACACGGGGATGGAAAGGAGGAGTGTGCTGTCACAGTATGGGGAGAGCAATTAGGGTCACAGAACAATGTATATATTAATTTTTGTATGGGAGACTAACTTGAAATGTAAACTTCATTTAAACTACAATAAAAAAATAAAATAAAAAGATATTCTCTTTCCCCCATGTGGGGGTTATAATCCAAGACCTCAGACTTTGCAGTCCAACGAACTCCAAAAGAGAAGCAACCACATTACCCTCAGATGCTTACTACATTGGTTATCAGGGCTCTGTTTGTTTTTGACTCATATGTACATATAGAAGAATGCTTATTATATTCTTTCTACAATTTCTTGATATCTTTAATGAAAACACTTTCTGGCCATTTAGTAAGTCAGATTAGCATATAAATAAAGGAATGGAAAACCCTCTGTGATCTACCATATAGATTTAAGTACAGTGAAACTCTGTTTTTGTTTATGGTTAACATTAGCTCTTAATATACATAGAAACAAGCCACATGGGCATTATTTGTCATCATATTTTTTATCATGCAGCTGCTTTCACCAAATTATTTAAAAGACTATATAACAGCTTAAATGAGATATTCACATCAACCTGAATAGTTACAGAATATTTTTTCAAGGATATCTTTCTACAACTGGTATTATATTAGTTATAAATTATTGTTAAACTCAGTGATTGCTACAAAACTGTTATTTTTCTTCCAAAGGTTGAAGACAGATAAATATATAACTATGTAAATAATCATGGATATGAATTAACTAGGGAATGATATTTTTCAATATCAATAGTTAATTACTAAAATTGTTTGCTATTCTGGAAAATTCCTGACAGAGGTAGTTTCTATGAAATATACAGAATCAACTCCTGATTACTAAAGTAATACAGAGAAGAGTAGAGTTGGGATGAAGAAGATCAAACATAACCTTAAATAATATCTATTTAGCACAAAGCACAAAATTGACTTAATACGAACTTAATTCATTTAAGCCATGGCCAATGTTTAGGAAAACATTTACCATTCGGGAGTTATAAATAACAAAAATAATGCAAGTATGGTAATTTATCACATGAATCGCTTCATAAAGAATCACTGAGAGGAGCCCTGGTGGTACAATGGTTAAGCGCTTGACTAATAGCCTAAAGGTTGGCAGTTCAATCCTACCCAGAGGCACCTCGGAAGACAGGCCTGGCGACCTGCTTCCAAAAGCTCACAGCCTTGAAAACCCTACAGAGTAGTTCTATTCTGCACACATAGAGTCATCATGAGTTGGAAATGACTTGACAGCAACTAAAAACAACAAAAATGACTCTCTTAGTTGAGAACATGTCTGCGGTGAAATGAGTTGCTTTATGTGGCCTGTTGTCTTGGTTCTTTGCAAAATAGCTTGAAAGAATTTTCCCCTAAGCCCTGAGACGTTACCTTCGCCACAGTTTTTTACCCCAGAGAGTTTGTTACTTTGGTCAAGGATGATTGACATTTCTTGGGTAAGCTGTAAACAACTTGTAGTTTGATACTTTTTTGTCTGGCCCTGGGCTGTTGTGCCCAGAGATTGGTATGCACCTTGCACAAACTGCTCAATACATTATGCAAATGAAGCAACTACAGACTATGCAAATGCATTTACTATAGGCTACTATGCAAATGAAGTGTCTGTGGCCTACCAAGAGGGGATTGGTCAGTTCATGGCTCTGGTCGGAGGGTTATGCCTTGAAATTGATGAGAAACTTATGTATCTATGCAGCCAATCCCACAGAGGTTTTTCAGATAGTAGCAGAAAGAAGTAGAAAGAAGAGGCAAGACAGAAGAGAAAAGAAGCAGAAAGGGAGAAGCCTGTTCTGAGGGGACCAAGACGGGCCTACACTCAGGAAGCCCGAGAAGAGGCCTGCAAGGCAGAGAGAAAAGCCTGCTTACTTGCACGGTGTCCAGGAGGAGCTGAGAAAGCTGTTCTGCACTGAAGAGGGCAGGGATGTGGTCTCCTCTCCTGGGGAGCCTTCCAGAATTTGCCTGTGTGCTTCCTGATCCTAATCCTCAGTTGTAGCCTGTTGATCTTGATCCTGAGTTGCACCTGCTCCTTCCTTAATAAACAACTTAAGTATGGTCTGTGAGTTCTGCATGGACTTTGCAACAGACTACTGAACACAGAAGAGAAGCAGAGAGTGCTTTGCGAAGGATGGTTGGTGTTAGAATTGGTAAAAAGGCTGGAGAATGGAGGTATGTTTGACTTCTACCTCACAGGGATCAGCCTTGGGCTGGTCTTGATTTGCATTATCTCCCCCCGAAGTAGACAGGTTCTGACACTATTACTCCTACCATTTTACACTATCTTTTACAATATTTCACTAAGTCTCAAGCAAGTCAGAGACTCAGACTCTGTGGTATGTTATCCCTTCTCCTTTCTTTTCCTCACTTTAATTAACTCCATTCTCAAATACCTGGCTTTGGTTTGTTTAAGTGGATGCACTTTCCTCACCCTATACCCTGTATCTCTGTTTGCCTTTATAACGCATGCTTCCAATTGCTTTGCTCTTGTTGTTGTTAGCTGCTGTCAATTCCGACTCATAGTGACCCTACAGAACAGAG
>NW_004444057.1:8730651-8733685 GCF_000243295.1 Trichechus manatus latirostris | reverse complement strand
GTGGGGTTGTTAACCAATGTCATAAAACAGCATGTGTGTTACTGTTACATGAGAAACTATCTGTTCTGTAAGCCTTCACCTGAAGTACAATAAAATATTAAAAAAAAAAAAAATCAACTGTTCCAACAGAATAAGTGTTGCAAAGCAGATTAATTTTGCTTAATTATTAAAAAGAAAATGGCAAAGAAAACAAAGAAACTTTGATGAAATAATCAGACTGTCCATCAGCATTGGAGGTTTTAACATTAATGCCTTTTGTTGTTAAAAAAAAAAAAATCTTTCTGAAAATACATGTCATGTGAAGACACACTGAAACTTTATCTCATAAAAGGTAAGCAGTTGAGCTAACTTTTTCAAGAGAAACTACTAGCCAGCATATCCTTCAATATACAAGATACAAAACTGAAAACCTTCCAAGTCTGGGAAAACATGACCACTCTCAATTAAAACACTTATTCCCAGGGTTGTAGTCAAATATCTTTAACAAGCTGAGTGGTTTGATGAAAGCCAATAAGCACTAAGGTAACACTTTTTCTCCCAACATACTTCCATTGGGAAATTGCCTTTTATTACTTTATATTTTGTGGTCAAAGAATATTCTAGCCATTAACTTCTAATAACAGAATTTGTCGCTGAGGACTTCCGACAACATGGCGCTCTAGGCAGAAACACTACGCCGTCTCTCCATAACAAAGATCTGAAAAACTAAGCCAAACAGAGAAAACAGCAATCTTGAAACCCTAAAACATCAAATGAAGAGATAAAGAACTCAGCCAAGCATCAAATCGAATACGAAACTGATAGAGAACAGACAACAAGGAGACATACATGCAGAGGTCCCCTATCAGCTAACACAGAACAGATCTGCTATCTTGGAGTCCTATCAGAGACCAGCAAATAGGGGGTACGAGAAAGCTGCTTCGTGGAGATTCCAGCAGGAGACAGAACAACCAGTAACCGGCGATATACGCTTTCCCACACCCCACCCTTCTTCACCCCCACTCGGCCTCCTCTGCTTCCCGCAGCCATAGTCTCTTGGGTGGGATGCACCAGCTACTGGGATTCCACCCGCCCACACTGGCAAACTCCCTGAGTGCCATTTGTTGGCTACTGGTGTTGCTTCTTTATGCTTCTTTTGATTTCTTCCTTACCTCTCACCACCTCCCGCTCCTTTCGCTCAAATACCTGGCTCCGTGCGCAATCTTTGCTTCTTCCTGAGGGGCTATAAAGCTCTACTCAAGGGTGGAACTCTTCCCGTTACGTGCTGCCACACTGGTGGGATCCTGGGGCTTTTCTTTTGTTTGTTTGTCTTGATTGTTTCTTTCTTTTCTTTTTCCTTTATTGAGTTGGGAGCCCATTCTGGCCAGACAGTGCTGTGCAGCTTGGGACCTACCCCCTCAGCTTGTGCAAACACACAGAGGGGTCCCTGAGGGCATTTCTTTTTTCATGGTTTTTCTTCTCTGTTTTTTTGGGGGGAGGGTATTCTTCTTTTTTTTTTTTAATTTGCTTTGTTTTCTTTTACCTCTTTTTCCCTTTTTCTCTTTCTTCATTACTCAGGTTCTCATCTCTCAATACCGTCCTTCTCTTCCTGTCCCCTGAATACCTGGTGCTGAGCGACACCTGTAGGTCTTCTAGCCAGGCTGTAGTTCAACACGTGGGAAAAACTTCCCCAGACCTCATAGCCACACCGGTGAGATCCCTGGGAGCTTTTCTTTTCTTTTTCCTTTCTAATTTTTATTTATTCATTCCTTTCTTTTCTTTTTTTTTTTCCTTCTTCTTCCCCTTTTTGTTTTTCTCCATTTTGTAGTCTCTCATCTCCCCACTCCAATGGCAAGCTCCTGTAGCACTCTTTTTTGTTTGTTTGTATGTTTTTGGCTCCTGTTCCTATCTCCTCTCTCCCATATCCATCTTGGCTCCACACATCACAATCTCCTCCTTCCATCCTGCCTACCTGCACCGTGCGCTTAACATCACACCACAAAGCAGCACAGGCACGGCCTACCAGAACCTGCCCAGCACTGATTACCAATGCGCCATGATGGCTGTAGTAAGTGCCACAACCAACCCATACCAGCAACTCCTCTTCAGCGAGACCTGCCCTCCTGTACCATATCTGAGCAACTGACACAGCCAACTGGAGAAGGAGACAAAAACTATCGTGCCCACAGACGAGCAAACAACAAAGAACACACAGCCAGCCTGCTCAGACATAGCCAAACTAAAAAAAAAGATGAAACAAACAAATCTACAATCAATAAACGAGAAAAATAACTACTGAATGCCCCAAAGACAACAGACAATATTAAAACATTTACAAAAACAGGACAGGATGTTTCCAGTAGGTGTCCAAAATGAAACACCAGACGACCTTCCAGTAGAAGAAAAGGCACCACAACTACCTGATAGGGAATTCAAATCTCTAACACTCAGAATTATCTAAGGGTTAAAGCAAAAAGCAGACAAAAACGAGGAAAAAATAGACAAATTCATGGAAAAGGCAGAAAAATTCATGGAAAA
Organism: Trichechus manatus latirostris; assembly: GCF_000243295.1. Taxonomy (NCBI): domain Eukaryota; kingdom Metazoa; phylum Chordata; class Mammalia; order Sirenia; family Trichechidae; genus Trichechus; species Trichechus manatus. Next base: position 8,731,168 of record NW_004444057.1, on the reverse strand, counting down.
TACAGAAAAAAAAATGGAAGAATTCAGGAAAATAATGCAGGAACAAAGGCCAAAATAAATTCACAACTAGAAATTATACAAAAACAACAATTAGAAATCCAAAAGATAAACAACAAGATTTCAGAAACGGACAGTGACATAGAAGGGCTGAGGAACAGATCTGAAATGGTGGAAGAAAGGATCAGCGGAATTGAAGACAAACACTTAGATAGAACTCTGTTTGAGGAAAACTCAGAAAAAAGAAAGAAGAAAAATGAAGAGACCCTGAGAATTATGTGGGATACAATCAAAAGCAAAAATCTGTGAGTGATCAGAGTTCCAGAACAGGGGAAGAAAATAGAAAACACAGAGAGGATCACTGAAGAACTGCTGACAGAAAACTTCCCCAATACCAGGAAAAATGAAAAGCTGGCCATCCAAGAAGCTCAATGAACCCCATATAGAAGAGACCCCAAAAGAAAATCACCAAGGCATATCATAATCACACTTGCCAAAACCAAAGACATACAAAGAATCC
>NW_004444057.1:8725979-8727160 GCF_000243295.1 Trichechus manatus latirostris | reverse complement strand
ATCCAACACCTCTACAACAAAAAGACAAATAATCCTATTAAAAAATGGGCAAAGGAAATGAACAGACACTTCACCAAAGAAGACATTCAAGCAGCCAACTGACACATGAGGAAATGATTGCGATCACTAGCCATTAGAGAAATGCAAATTAAAACCACAATGAGATACCATCTCATCCCGGGGTTACTAGCAGAATCAAGAACACTGGAAATAACAAATGTTGGGGAGGCTGCGGGGAGATTGGAACTCTTATGCACTGGTGGTGGGAATACAAAATGATACAACCATTTTGGAAAATAATATGGCGCTTCCTCAGAAAGCTCGAAATAGAAATACCATACGATCCAGCAATCCTACTCATAGGAATATATCCTAGAGAAATAAGAGCCATCACTTGAATAGACATATGCACACCCATGTTCATGGCAGCATTGTTCATAGTAGCAAAAAGATGGAAACAACCTAGATGTCCATCAACAGATGAATGGATAAACAAACTATGTTACATGCTCACAATGGAGTACTACGCAACGATAAAGAACATTGATGAATCTGTGAAGTATTTCATAACATGGATGAAACTGGAGGACATTACGCTGAGTGAAATAAGTCAATCACAAAAGGACAAATATTGTATGAGACCTCTATTGTAAAAACCCATGGAAAAGTTTACACACAAAAAGTAACAATCTTTGTTGGTTACGAGGGATGGGAAGCGTTGGGGGGAAATACTAAATAGTCAATAAGTAAGTGGTATCTTTAGTGAAGGGTGAGACAGTACACAATACTAGGGAAACCAGCACAACTTGTACAAGAAAAGGTCATGGAAGCTCCACAGACACATCAAAACTCCCTGAGGGACAGAATTCCTCGGCGGAGGGCTGCGGGGACCATGGTCTCGAGGAACATCTAGCTCTGATGGCAGAACACAGTTTATAAAGACAATGTTCTACATTCTACCTTGGTGAGTAGCGTCTGGGGTCTTAAAAGCCTGTAAGCAGCCATCTAAGATACTCCACCAGTCTCACCCCTTCGGGAGGAAGGGAGAATGAAGAGAACAGGATACAAGGAAAAGATTAGTCCAGAGGACTAATGGATCACAGCTACCAAGGCCTCCACCAGACTGAGTCCAGTACAGCTAGATGGTGCCCGGCTACCACCACTGACTGCTCTGACTGGGA
>NW_004444057.1:8689571-8725433 GCF_000243295.1 Trichechus manatus latirostris | reverse complement strand
ACGTCGTGGGGTTGTTAACCAATGTCATAAAACAATATGTGTACTGACCGTTTAATGAGAAACTATTTGTTCTGTAAACCTTCACCTAAAGTACAATAAAAAAAATAAAAAGAATTTGTCGCTGAGACTCAAGCCCAGTTACATGGAGAATTTAAGTGGATAATATAGTCCAAACGAAAAAGAAATCCATTACCGTTGAGTCGATTCCGACTCATAGTGACCCTACAGGACAGAGCAGAACTGCCCCACAGAGTTTCCAAAGTGTGCTTGGTGGATTCGAACTGCTGCCCTTTTGGTTAGCAGCCGTAGCTCTTAACCACTACACCACCAGGGATAATTCAGTAGAGAATGTAAATGGCCATGGATCATCAAAACATCAGATGAAATTTCTAGAGTTTCTCTCTTCACTGTTTTTCCTGATGTCTGGTCCTTCAGTTGTTCCTTTGGTTCTGAGAGGTACACAGAATCTTCCTCAACTATCATAATAATCTAAAAAAAGTGCCCCTTCTGGTGCTCCACTTAGGCACAATTGGTTTCTGTGACTCACAACTAAAAATCACCAAATCATTAAAGAAAATAGATCCCTCTAGTAGTTTAACATATTCAGAGTCTGAATATAATTGCAGGTGAAAAGGAATGGAGAAGGTTTCCTGGCATTTTTGCTGCAAGTTAAAGACTAAATATATTTAGCATGTCTCCTCCATAGAAATCTCTAGAAATCAAATGTACCACACGAACATCACTACTGGTTACACAGGTTGTATACAACACAATTCTAGGTGCACATTTACATACACAACATTGTGGATGGCTCCCTCTTGTGTTGTATAATGCCCAGCTTCTATAACTGGATGAACTGGGACTCAAGTACCTCTTTTATGCCAAGTACTGGATGACACATACTAAAAATACAACAGGCTTCTCCTCTGAAGGCAAAAAAAAGAAAAAAAGAAAAAGATGACATACAATCACCTCTGTAATGTGAGAAAGGCCCCAGAATCGGTGAGGACGAACCCTGGGGAATTGTATTAAATAATGGATAGTCTATTTTGCAGTTGCCTTTACCAGCCAACAAATGGAGATAGAAACACCCAAAACAGATGATACTGAAGAATATGGTAATGCAGAAAATTAAAGAACCACATATAATCAGATCTTCACCTTAGGGCCAAAAATCACTGAGTGTAAAGTATATTCAGATGTAGGGGGAAAGGAATTTCATGTGCTTTTTCTAAACCTACAATACATCATATCATAATGCATGAGGCTGCAACATGACTATTTGATTTACATAATGTGAAACAAGGGACTTCATCTGTAACCAAACAATATGATAAAAGTATGACAAATGTACTGCTTATTGTTAAGGGCACTCATAGTCCTTCACACAGCCAGTTTCTGCTAACTAGCAAACAAATGAATGAAGTACATTATTTCAAAGAGCCTAAGTTCTTTTATTCAAATCACTGGAAATATCTCTGACTAAAACCGAAGGGCAAATTGTCAGCAGCATTTAAAAACCTCAGACAAGACTACAATTCTTAATCTTCAGTTTTTCATTTGTCAACTTCCTTTCATAGGACCCAAATAATGTACTATTTGGCTCATAATATTCAAAGATTTTTTTGGATGGTAGAGATATGTTTGCTGACCAGACCTGTGCTCCTGTGGATTCAAATTCTCTCATTTTTGGCTCAGGCTGGCTCAGTGCGCCTGAAGCCTGCATCACAGTTTCATTGTGTGAGTTTATGGAAATGATATTGTTAGACTCTGGCAACTGGAAAGACCGATAAATTCTGCTTAGGTTCTGATTTATATCGAAAAAAATGAAATGTAGCCTTTAATTTCCAAGAATGAAGACGTATCTGAGACTAAGTCTCATTGTAGAGTTTTATAGTGCTCTGGGACATACCTATAAATGATTCATTCAAAACTTATTCTGTGATTTGTATTAAATCAAGATATTTCTGCCATTTCCATATTTTATTAATTTTCTATCTTACTTGCCAATGGCATTAGTTTGAAAATAACTTATAGAAGTATTATACATCAAAACCATTTCAATAAATATGAAAGGCAACACGGTCATTAATAAAATTCGATTTTAAATTGAAGATTATTTTCAAGAGACATAGACTTATGTCTTCTCCATGATTTCAAAGAGAAATTTGAAGATTACACTAAGAAAGCATAGAGTTGACAGTTGGGAAGAAGATGTTTTGTGTTTTTGTTACTATGAACCCAAAAGCACTAGTCAGCTTTAAACTATTTGTTTCTTTGTACCACACAGAACAATTTAACAAATATATTACTGATGATAAGGTCTGATTCATAAGTATATTATGCATTTTAGCTGAAACCAAAATTAATCCCTGAGCGAAAATTTCTTCCTACCAATGTGTTTACGTAACATGCAACATTTAATAATTGCGTAAGATGAGCAATCACTAGAAACTGGGCCTGGTCATAAGTTTAGTCTATCAAATATGGATAAAAACATAGAATCCGTGGAAATGAACAGTTTTCTTATTTTATTTTTCACAACTTCTTTGCAAAGTTAAAGATCTGATCACTTTTATGTATATACTAACTAAAAATTGATTCTTTTTCCTCAATTAAAAAAACCATTTAAACTTTCTTGATTAAATGGTACGAGGTCATTTCAGAATAGAACATTCCTTTTAGTGAGCTGGTGTTCACTGTTAAGGCACGGGAAGCAGAAGATGAGGAGAATGGGTGATCCTCCCCCACAAGCCTCAACCCTACAGGTGAGTAAAGGGAGAATAATTTGTCAGTATCTATCCATATTTTATATGTGCATGCCGAAAGGTTAGCAGCTTGAATCCATTAGCTGCTCACTGGAAATCCTATGGGGCAGTTTTGCTCTGTCCTATAGGGTCACTATGAGTCAAAATCAAATTGAGGCCAACAGGTTTGGCTTTTTTTGGTGGGGGGCGGGGGGGCTTTTGCCTGTTGACGGAGTGATTACTTACAATCTATCCAAACTAAGTATCAGCAAATATTTAAAACCATATAAAGAAGAAATACAACCAGAATATTCCTTAGAAGCTAGGTAGGTAATACTTGTGCTCACTTATTTTAGACATGTTATCAGGAAAGTTCAATTGCTAGAAAAGTATCTTCTGTTTGGTAAAGTAGAAGGTCAGTGAAAATCAGGGAAACATTCAATGAGATGGATTGCCTTAATAGTCACAACACTGAACTCAAACATACCGACAACCATGAAGGTGGTGCAGGATCACGCAACATTTCGTTGTTACATATAAGGTGGCCATGAGTCAGAGGCAACTCCACGGCAACTAACAACCACAACAACATATGTAAAGTTATGTATTGAAACTTTTTTTTTTAATTGTACTTTAGATGAATGTTTACAGAGCAAATCAGTTTCTCATTAAACAATACACATATCTGACATTGGTTGCCAACCCCACAACATGTCAACACTCTCCCCTTCTGAACCTTGGGTTCCCCATTACCAGCTTTACTGTTCCCTCTTGACTTCTCGTCCTTGCCCCTTAGCTGGTGTACCCATTTACTCTCTCTTTGTTTTATGGGCCTGTCTAATCCTTGGCTGAAGGGTGAACCTCAGGAGTGACTTCATTACTGAACTATAAGGTGTCCAGGGCCCTACTCTCAGAGTTTCTCCAGTCTCTGTCAAACCAGTAAGTCTGGTCTTTTTTTGTGAGTTAGAATTCTGTTCTACATTTTTCTCCAGCTCTGTCCAGAACCCTCTATTGTGATCCCTGTCAGAGCAGTCAGTGGTGGAACCAGGCACCACCTAGTTGTACTGGACTCAGTTTGGTGGAGGCTGTGGTAATTGTGGTCCATTAATCCTTCGGACTAGTCTTTCCCTTTTGTCTTTGGTTTTCTTCATTCTCCCATGCTCCAGATGGGGTGAGATCAGTGGAGTATCTTAGATGGGCGCTCACAAGCTTCTAAGACCCCGGATGCTACTCACCAAAGTAGGATGCGGAATATTTTCTTTATAAACTATATTATGCCAATTGAGCTAGATGTTCCCCAAGACCATGGTCCCCAACCCTCAGCCCAGTAATTCGGTCCCTCAGGGAGTCTGGATATATCTATGAAGCTTCCATGACCTATGTATTGAAACTTTTTTATCTAAGTGCAAAAAATTATAAATAAAGTTCTATAAATAGGTAAGTTAAATAATTTATGGTACTTCTATCCAATAAAATAGTATGCTTTCTCCTCCTACCAAATGATATAGATCAATATGAGTATATAAGTTTCCTATTGCTGCAATAACAAATTATCAGAAACAGTGGCTTCAGACAACACAAATTCGTATCTCATTGTTTTAGATCTCAGAAGCCAAAAAAATGGGTGTGACTTGGCTAAAATCAAGGTATAACCAAGGCTGCATTCCTTCTGGAGGCTCTAGAGATGAATTTGTTTCCTTATTTTTCCAGCTTCTAGAGGCAGCCTGCATTTCTTGGCCTAGGCCCCTTCCTCCATCTTCAAAACCAGCAGTATAACATCTTCTACTATCTCACTAACTCTGACTGTCTGCCTCCTCTTCCATCATTTAAAGGCCCTTGTGGTTACAACAGACTCACCCAGAATAATCTCCCCATCTCACAATCTGTAACTCCCTTTTGCCATCTAAGGTAATTCAAAGGTTCTGGGGATTAAGATGTGGATATCTTTGGGAAAACATTATTCTGACTGCTACAATAAGTGACACAAAAAGACTTGCAAGACAAACTGTTAAGTGGAGAAAAACAGATAAAACTGTGTATAACATGAAGCTTTTATATAATAAAAGAAAAAGTTCTCTATGCATACACTAATGTGTACATTCTTTATGTACACACCAACTCTTAATGCTGGTTACTTTTGGGCAAGACAGTGAGAGTAGGAGTTGGGTAAAAGGTAATTTACGTAAACAGTAAGGTATTTTTTACACTTCTACCTTGAGAACATGTTCCTGCATTTACTGGGCAAATATATATATATATATAAAACCCACTGCCGTCAAAAAGACTCTGACTCATAGCAACCCTGTAGGACAGAGTAGAACTGCCCCATAGGATTTCCAAGGCTATAAATCATTCCAGGAGCAGACTGCCACTTCTTTCTCCCACAGAGCGGCTGGTAGGTTTGAACTGACAACCTTTCAGTTTGCAGCCAAGTGCTTTAACCACTGCACCATCACTGCCTAGAAATAAACACAGTTGACATTTTTTAGGACATTTAATCCAGCTTTATTGCCTATGAAAGTACTAAAAAAAGTCAACTGTGTTTATTCCTAGCTAATAAAATTACAGGCTACTTCTGTTATCTTCATTCTTATATTTACCAATTTTTATAACAAATTTATTATACTTGTAATAAAAACACAAGTTAATCAAATTATGATTGTCATCTTGTTTAGACTCAGAAGCAATATTTCCAATGTCTATTATGATAAGAAGAAGACAGCCTTCATCAATTAATAAATATATAAAACCCAGTAATGGTTAATACATTCTAATTTCTGTATATCAGATCACTGGTCAATACAAGATAGAGGTACAAATTAAGCACATACAATATTCTATGGATCATAAGTAACAATACAGATTTCATATGGCACTATGTATTCTTTTTTCAGAAATATATATAGTCCTATAAACAATAAAATATATTTAAAAACCTTGTCATGAAAAAATATTACAAAACATGACATGAAATATTCAGATTAATAATATGAAAATAAGGTCTGTGTTCACTGGAAATCATGACCATTTTCATTAACAATAATTGCTACTCTATTACTTTTACAGAAGCGGTTTATTTAAAAAAAACTGAATCAAGAGAAGTTTAAGATTTGTTAATCTTCCACAAGTAAAAAAATGCTTAAAGCAATAAACAAGATAAATTTTAGTATAAACTGGCTTCGTAGAGGTCCCCTTAACAGTGATTAAAACTGGCTTGTACATTTAATTAAATGATCTTTCCAAATCACCTTGTCACTCTGAGAAAATGACATATCTATCATAGAAAAGACGTATGTATTCAAAATATATTTTAACGATTTTAAGAACAAAAAAATTTAACAAAAATATGTGAAAAGTTAGCAGATATTTGAGAAAAACATGAGATAAAGGAATTCAATCTTAGTTTCTTGGTGAACAACTTGAATTGGACTTAGGCTTTTATTCTGCTTGTAATTCTTTAAAAAAAAGTTTAATATTTTCACATTAAAAACTATCATTTTTTTCCTTTTAAAAATATTTAGTCAAGATTTATATCAGAGGCAATTAGATCTAAAAATGACAGTGTCAAGTTTTTATCAATATAAAATTAGATTCTGCTTAAGAAGCAGAATAAGCTCCAGAGCTCTGTACATAAAGCAAATTCAGTGAGTTCACAAGAAAAAAATAAGACTTTGCTAAGCAGTACAAAAAAATATGATGAAGACTACGCAGGAGGAAATGTTGTTCTTTCTCTGTTGTTGAGAATATGCACAGCAAAACATACACCAGTTCAACCGTTTCTACATGTACAATTCATGACATTGATTACATTCGAGTTGTGCAACCATTCTCACTCCCTTCTGAGTTGTCCCTCCTTCATTAATAAATTCATTGCCCCTAAGGTTTCTATCTAACCTTTTAAGCTGCTGTTGTCACTTTGATCCAATACATACCTTAAAAGAGCATAATGCTCCAGCTAGACATTTTTTATTAGTTAAGCTAGGTTATTGTTTGGTTTTAAGGAGACTGCAGGGGATGTTTTTGGTTTAAGGTTTAACGATTATCTCTTATTCCTCATATGTAAAATAATTTCCCACGGTTCTTTTCTCTTACCATAAATATGCTGTATAGAGACTCTCTGAGAAACTGACAATTTGAAGGGTTCTTCCAAATAATAATTAAATTGTCATCTAATTTCAACGTTTTAAAAAAAAAAAAATTTCCCAAAGGTCACCATTCATTGGAATTGCCTTTGAGTTCCAGTCCTTAGTCTTATAAATTCAACATGTTGCTCTTTACTCTATGAATGGGCATAGGACTAAAGGGAATTTGGTACAGGAATACAGACTAAAGTCAGAAAGACTTCATAAGTATTTAAACAGGAGAAACAACAGAACAGAAGCTTATGTCTTCTGCTTTTGCATATCCTGTTCTCTCTTCTTAACTATTTGTGATGGTTAAGATTGTGTGTCAACTTGGCTGGGCCATGATTCTCAGTATTTTAATGTAATCACTCCCATGATTGAATATACTGTGAGTAGCCAATCAGATGAAAGGGAGTCTCCTTGGGGGTGTGGCCCGCATCTGAATATAAGCAGACGTTCTGGCCTTTTGCTCTCTCTGGATCCTGTGGCTGCTTCCTGTCACCTCATCTCCAGCTCTTGGGACTTGAGCTGTCAGCTTATCTGCCGAACTTGGGATTCGTCGATCTGCACAGCCTGTGAGCGGGAGCCCTGCTCTCCAACCTGCCGATCTTGGGCTTGCCAGCTTCTGCGGCTACGTGACTTGGGAGAGGCCTCTACCCTGATCCACGGACTTGGGACGTTCTAGCCTCTACAATCATGTGAGCTGTTGCCTTGATATAAATCTCTCTGTATATATATTTATACACTTTGCTGGTTTTGCTTCTCTAGAGAACCCAGCCTAAGACACTATTAGTATCAAAATACCAAATAATAGCAGCTACTTTAATTAAGCTTTTACTATGGTTCATGCACTCTGCTAGGTTCTTTAAGTATATCATCTCTATCAAACCTGGTATCCTGTGAAATAGGTATATCATACCCATTTTACAGATGAGAAACCTAAAGATCAGTGAGGCTAAATAATTTACCCTGGTCACACAGCTAAAAACCCAGGCTAGCTGGGATCAAAACCTGTGCTTGCCTGTCTCCAGTATCTAATACTCTTTTCATTATACCAGACATTTTTCATCCTTATATACATTGTTAATTTCCATTCATTCTTAAACATTCCTTTGAATCTGAAATACTTTCTAACACTATTTTCTGCATTTAATATTGGTGCTCCTTTTTCTAGGTGTTAATCTTTGCCATTCATTTTATTTTCTCATCACTTTTCTACCTATAAACCCACTTATTGCTTAGAAAATAAAACAAGACAATAGCTAAACTAACCTGAAATAAAAAGGAATAATGTACCCGCTTATATTTTCTTAACATAAATATATTTGACCATTGGAAAAATTAAGTTTAAGTGTTTGTTCCTTTTTTTTATTATGTAACAAATATCAGACCCAACAGACTAACAGAATTTAGGAAACAAGCCAGTCCAATATGAATTATTTAGTAAAAATCTAACAGCTTTGGCATATAAAGTAGACTTACATTCTTTCAAACAAAACATTTCAAGCGGCAGTATTTTATTGAACTATTCAGTGAACTTACAGGGAAAATCCTAGGGCAAACAAAGCAGTCAGACTCTACAGAAATGAAAAGTGTAAATTATTAAACAAATGTTCACTGGATGTAGCAAGCTAACAGAAGAAAAAGGAACTAATATTGTTTCATAATTCTACATGTCAGGAATTTTCCGTATCATTTTCTCATTTAAATTAAGTCACACTAAAAAGCACGTATTATTAACCCTATTTTACAAATGGGAAAAATGATGTCTATGCAGGATGCATAACAAGTTTAAATTTACATAGCTGAAAGCTACAAGATCCAGTATCATGACTCATGTCTGCTGAGCTCCAAAGCCCATGCTACCTTACCTCTTCTTAAAAACACCACCAGTAATATTTCATATATTAAACTTTAACCCCATTCGATGTTCTCAATTTGTTGAGGATACTTTCAGCAATAATAGATGAACACTAATTTTATGAATAAGAAAAGTGAATTTTAACCATGGTCTGAGTAAACTATCAGTGTAAGAACATGTATAGCATAATAACACAACAAAAGATATATCTGAAGTATGTCTTCTACATGAATAAAAGTTTGCACAGTACCTTACTCAATTATATACATTTGGGAAAAAAATCACTGAATGTTCACTGTATGCCATGTATTATACAAGGTATTATATTATTCGTCCTGTACTACCACTCTTATTTTGTTAATAATGAGACTCGAAGAGGTCAATTAATCAGCTCAAGATCACCAGCTAGTAACTGGAAAAACACAAGTCATACCTATCTGATCTTCAAATCTTATCAGTTTTTCCTATTTCATATCTATCTCCATCAACAGTCAAGCCAATACAAATATCTTCCACGTGGGTAACTACAGTAATCTTCCAAATGGTCTATGGACATCAATGTTGCTCTATTTTCACTCTCTTCTTTACACTGCAGTCCGAATGACCAAATCTAATTATATCATCTACTTGCTTAAAAATAGAGCACCCTAGCCACTCTCGAAGTCCACCTTTCAGCCAAAGAGTAGATAGGCATATAAAACAAACAGAAACCCTGGTGGCGTAATGGTTAAGTGCTATATGGCTGCTAATCAAAAGGTCGGCAGTTTGAATCCACCAGGCACTCCTTGGAAACTCTATAGGGTAGTTCTACTCTGTCCTATAGGATCACTCTGAGTCGGAATTGACTCAATGGCAAGACGTCTGGTTTTTTGGTTTTATAAAACAAACAATCACACATGTGAGGAACATGCTTCTTAGTTCAATCAAGTATACAAGACCAAATCACCAACACCTGCCCAAAAGCAAAGATGAGAAGACAGGGAGGGACGGGAAAACTGGACAAATGGACATGGGGAAGCTGGGTGGAAAGGGAATAAGGGAGAGTGCTGACACAATGCAGGGATCACAACCAACGCAATAAAACAACCTGTGTAAAAATTTTTGAGTGAGAAACTAATTTGCGCTGTAAACTTTCACCTAAAGCACTATTAAAAAAAAAAAAAAAGAGCACCTTCTTATTGCTTTAAGATGAAGAGGGAAAAAATCCTTATGATGGCATATAAATGCTGGCATAATCTAAACCTTGTTTAACTCTAGACTCTTCTCAAACCATGTTGCCTTAGTTCTCTGCTCCATTCACTTTGGTCTTCTTTCTACCAACTTCAATTTAGTAGTGTTGTTTATTTTAATCTAATGTGGTAAAATTTACAGTTAATAAAATGTACACATTTTAAGTAAACGGATCAATGAATTTTGATAAATATAAGCCCATGTACTCAAAGGAAAATACAGAATATTTCCATCACCACAGAAAGTTCTCTCCTGCATTTTCAATCTCCTCACCTTCCAACTAGTCAACATCTGACACAATTTTGATCACCACAGTTTAATTTTAAAAGGAGCCCTGGTGGCATAGTGGTTAAAGCGATCAACTGCTAACCAAAAGGCTGGCGGTTTGAAACCACCAGTGGTTCTGTGGGAGAAAAATGGGGGAGTCAGCTTCCACAGAGATTTACAGCCTTGGAAACCCTATGGAGTCACTATGAGTCAGAACCTACTCGACGGCAGTGGGGTTTGGGTTAGCTTAATTTCATCTGCTCTAGAACTTTAGTGAATTGAATTAGTCTTATGTTCTCATTTTTATTTGGCTTCTTTCAATCAGAATAATATTTTCATGATTATCAATGTTGTCAGGTTTATCAGTTACTTTATTGCTGAAGAATATACAACAATATGAATATGCAACATTATTTCCATTCATCAGCTGATGGACATTTAAGGTATTTCTAATTTTTTGAAGTTATGACTTAAGCTGCCTAAAATATTCAACTAAAAGTTTTTCTGTTAATACATATTTTCATTTTTCTTGAGTAAATACCTAGAAGCTGAATTAATGGGTTATATAACAAGTGAAGGCTTACCTTTATAAGAACCTACTCAACTGTTTTCCAAAGTGGTTGAACCATTTTATAACCCTACTAACAATCAAGCAGTGTTCCTCATCCTCCCCATCATTAGGTGTTTTTTGTTTGTTTTTAAATTGTAGCTATTCAAGTAAGTGTAGATTTAATTTGCATTTTCATGATGATCAATGATGCTGAGCATCTCTTCATATATTTATTGGTACGTCATATTTCTTTTTTTCTTATTATTGAGTTCTAAGAATTTTGTATATTTATATATGTGCACATGCATATACATGACAGAAACACACACACACATACATTTTGGATATATGTTCTTTATATATATGTATTGCAACTATTTTCTCCAATACTGGGGCTTCACTTTTCATTTTCATATTGGTGTTATTTGAATAGGAGATGGGTTTATTTCTGAAGTACAAATTATCTTTTTTTCTGATTAGTACTTTTTTGTATCCTATCTAAGAAATTATTGCCTGCCCCATAGTAATGAAGATTTTCTCCCCTTTTTTTCTGAAAGTTTTATAGTTTTAGTTTTCATGTTTAATTTTATGATCCATTATGCACTAACGTCACACACATGGTGTTAAGTACGGCTTGAGATTCATTTTGTCACATGGGTATCCAGAAATGTTCTAATACTATGTGATGAATATACAATCATTTCATCATTACATTACGTTAGTGTCTTTTCTGAAAATCAGCTGAACATATATAGGTAGGTTTATTGCCAGATACTTCATTCTCTTTAACTGATCACTGTGACTATCTTTCTGCTAAAACTTCGCTATCTTGATTACCAAAACTTTATGGTAAATTTTGAAATCAGATAGTGTAAGTCTACCAACTTTGTTCTTTTTTTTCAAAGTTGTTTTGACTCTTTTAGGTATTTTTCATTTCCATATAAATATTGGAATCAGCTTAAAAATTTCTGCAAAGAAGACTGCAGAGATTTTGATTGGATTTACATTGACTCTATAAATCAATAATGTAGAGAATAAACTTCTCAATAACAGACTTTTAATGAGTGAATTTTTATTTAGATCTTATTTAATTTCTCTCAGCAGTGTTTGTAGTTTTCATTTTTCAGGTTTTGCACATATTTTTTTAAATTTACTCTAAAGTATTTTATGGTTTTGGGAGTTATTATATTTTTTAAATTATTTATTACCATCATATATAAATACAACCATGGGCTAACTAAACTATCAATGTAAAAACATATATAGCATGCAATTCTGATAAAGGATTTTTATAAATTGACTTTATATTCTACAATCTTAAAAATCCAATTACAAATTGTAGCAATATTTTTGCTAGGTTTCTTAGAATGTTCATTGTACTGAGTAGTATCACCTGTGAAGACAGACAGTTTTTCTTCCTTCTGCCAAACTTTTATACCTTTCCTTTCTTCCTCCTACCTTATTGTACTGGTTATGACTTTCGGTACAATACTGAATAAATGTGTTAAGAGTAGACATCCTTGTCTTATTATCAGTCTTAAAAGAGAAAGCATTCAGTCTTTCACTAGTAAGTGTGATGTTAGCTGTAGATTTCTTCGTAGATAACCTTTCTCAGATTAAGAAAATGCCCTTAAGAATTCAATAAGAATTACTGGTTGATAAAATTTATTTTTGTTTATTTGTATTGTTTTCTTTCAGCACATTATTGTTCCATTATCTTTTGGGCTCAGAATTTTCTGATGGGATGTCAGTCATCAAAAATTGAGGATGATTTTTTTTTTTTTAAATTAACCAACCCTATGCTTTGTCTCTATGCCATCTAATAGTTGGTTATTCATAAATCAGTTCTTATGAATTGAGGGAGATGACTGATATCTTTATAACAAAAAATGAAACACAAAATCTAGAATAAGAGCATTATATCAAGAATTAATGGGATTAACAGTACTGTCATCAAAATAGAAATGTCACTTATTCGGCTTTGGAAAATTTACCTTGTTATAAGTATAGCTGCATCCACTGAAGTCATATCTTCTCCCCAGCTTGTTGACATCTCTAAATGTATATCATTCTTTTTGCCAAATTCTTCATGTTGCCACTTACAAAAACTTTCTAGCATTTTCTCTCCATGGTGCCCAATATATAGATCTGCCTGCCAAAATATATATATATATATATTTTCACTTTAAGGAAATTTATTTTCAGAAGTACAATAAATTAATATCCAAGGGAAATTACTGAATTACTAAAGCAGACTACTGACCATGATATTAGTTAGAATCTGGAAGACATTCAGGATGAACTTAGCCTGAGCTAAAAAAAGGAGCCCTGGTGGCACAGCAGTTAAGTGCTCAGCTGCTAACCAAAAGGTTCGTGGCTTGAACCCACCAGCCACTCTGAGGGAAGACGATGTGGCAGACAGCTTCTGTAAAGATTACAGCCTTGGAAACCCTATGAGGCAGTTCTACTCTGTCATTTAGAGTCACTATGAGTCAGATCGACTTGACGGCAAGGGGGTTGGAGCTAAAAATCTTAAAACATTGTGAAGGTGCAATAATTATAAAATCTGTTTAGTGCTATTTTGGTAAAGGAGAGAGATACAATGGGACATTAAGAATCTGGGAACTTTTAGACTTAAATAACTCATTATTTCTACAACTTAAGAACAAAGGATTTCTAATTTGCCAGCTAAACAGTATGCCAAAATGATATCACTGAATATTCTCCATTTAAAATAAATTACAGATAACAGAAAATGTTAAAAGGACATGTTTAAATAGGAAATTAAACTGTCATTACAACTGACTTTTTAAAATTACATTTTGGAAAGTTAAGGTTTGTTGTCAGGATCCTTGGAAACTAAAAACATTCCATTTTTGGAATAAAACTGAGGTATTAATACCAAAACTAAAGGCCAGACTTATGTACAGTTGAAGTTAGTGGATATTTCTGACTTTTAAGTTATTAAAAAGTACATCCCTAACATTCCCTTTATTTAAAAATACCTGAACACCACTTCTCACCAACTTAACAGAATAAAAAACTCAAGACTTTCTTACTGGGGTTTCATGAAGCAGAATAAGCTTTATCACACGAAGGTTGACTTGCACACCGAGACTCTTGTGTTGGAAAAGGTTAAAGACCTAAAAACAAACAAAAATAAATATTCCAAAATGAAATGGATAAACATTTTAATTTTTCTTAAAGCCCAAACATGGAAGAGGTATTCATTTTATTGAGAAAACTTGCCAAAAAAAAAAACCTTTTTAATTATTTTAAAAAATTAGCTTAATAATGAATAATAGCATAGCTCACTCGCTTTAGATATTAAGAAAATCGGACCTAAACTTCTGTGAGATACTAACTGAAACCTTGATGATCCAGGCACTTCAATGGGTTGGGGAGGGAAGGTTGGACCTTTCACAATATTGCCTACAGGAATTTTTAGTAACTAAGCCCTAGACTTTTTCTTAAACCCTCAAAAATGCTAGTGTCCACCTTTCTTTTGAGAAACAATTCTCCAAACTTAGTCTGCTTTGTACCGCCTCCCAATTCATTCCTTAGGGTTCTTTTTTCCCTCAAGCCTGGCTGCCAAATGGAAACAGGGTTTTTAAAGCCCCACCCTTCAATGCTGCCCAGGAAGATAAACTCACGGTCATTTTTGCTTCATCGTTTTAGATCATCGTTATGACTAGTTTTCCCAAAATATGGTGTTTGTAGCAATACTGAAAATCAAGGTCTTTTTTTTTTAATGAGGTACCTTGACTTTTTAAAAATGTAGCTTAGTATTTATTTCATTTGTGTTAGAAAATATGTAAGTGGCACACCAAACCCATGATTTCAGAGAAAAAGAGGCTAAAAGTTGTTAGGATATTAAGAATGCAGTGGACTATTTAGTTGGTGGCTGAATATGGACAGAAATGACTGAAGTGTGGGAAACTCTGTCCACTGGAAAAGCAACCAAATGGTGGCAAAAAAAATAAAAATGGAAATTTTAAAAAGCATAATATGCTTATCTTTGAATCAATGATTCTTATCCTTCTTTTATTTGGTAAATGGACATAACAAAAGTGTATTTGGCTTTGGTTTTTATTCCTATTTATTCCTCCTTAAAAAACTGTATTCACTACAACCTTCTAATTCTGCCTTGAAAGAAGTTTACCTAACAGACTATGCAATTAAGTCAAAGGATTCATTTGGTAGTTTGCATCTGCAAGAACAAACCAGATTTCTGCAGTCTATACACCATCTCCTGCAACTAGTTACATGTGATTCAGCTGGTTAAAAATTCAGCCATTAGATATCAGGTTGTACTCATCAATTAGAATCATATCTGACACCCAATTTTACATACCTATATAAGAGATCAGTGGATTACCAACCTCTGTCATTGTTTCACCTCGTAATTTATCTATAGTGCTTCTGGTGGGGCCATGCAAACACTGACTATTACATTTCTGCTAATTTAAATAAATGGCCTTTTCAAAAAAGAATGAAGAGAAGGACACACACACACAGGCACAAGGGGGGGATAATAGAGAGTTTTGCCACATCAAGATGAACAATGAGGCTTTTTTTTTTAACTAGAAGATTATTTTGATATGTTAGAGATGGATCAATTTAGTGTATCTAAAGTACTTTTTTACTGATGACAAAAAAGGAAAGAAACAGTAATGAGTTAAGTTTTAAAGAACTTCATCATAAATACTCACACATTTCTTCCTTAGAGTTTTCTTGAAAAAATTCCAAGCGCACTTTAAAGTTTGCCTACCATGTTTAAGATGGTTAGAATGAATCTCCTGGCTGCATCTGCTCCATGATAGGAAACCACTGCTGGGTCTGCAACCACTACAGTCTCTATGTTGTATTCTTGAGGTAATTTGTATGAATACCGTTTCTCTCTTCCACTTTCGGCTATTTTTCTAGACCTAGGTCTTCCTTTATCTGCAATAAAGAAATGAATTTTCAAATGTACCTCCATCTTGACAAAGTGAAT
Source organism: Trichechus manatus latirostris (assembly GCF_000243295.1). Lineage (NCBI taxonomy): Eukaryota > Metazoa > Chordata > Mammalia > Sirenia > Trichechidae > Trichechus > Trichechus manatus. Next base: position 8,709,658 of record NW_004444057.1, on the reverse strand, counting down.
AACATTAATCTTTCTTTTTTTAATAATCCAAAAAAAATATTTATTGAACACCAGCATGTGCTGATGATACAATGGCAAACAAAAGCAAGTAAGTTTCAAAAGCAAACAAGGTGTCAGAATCTAAAAGGAACTTTGGTTTTGGAGTATGACTTTGGAATCCAACATACCAACTTCTGTCATTATCAGTTGTGTCATTTTGGGAAAGTAACATAGCCCACTCAGCCTCAGTTTCCTCATCTATAAAATGGATAATAATAACACCTACTTTCTAGAGTTGGTGATGGCTCATAACAAGATCACATTAGTAAAATTTCTAGCACAGAGCTCCATATAAACAAAATAACTCAATAAATAAAAGATACTATGATTTCCTTTTTAAAACCAGTGGCAAATAAAGATCTACTTGCTAGAGGTGCCTAAAGTAACTTCCCTATTGATCCTAATTTCAGGCATATGCCCCTAATTACAAAATCATTATAAATGGGTTCCTTGTGAGTTGGCTCTGCCATTTATCAGGCTCACATAGAAGTTATGACTTTAGGGTAATAAAGATTTCTCAAACATAGTCAAATAAAAGTAGTAACCATAAAGAAAATTATTTATAAATGTGACTACATAAAAATTAAGAACTTCTGTTTATCATAACCTGCCACTAACAGAGTAAAAATCTTGCTACAAACTGGGAGAACATACCTGCAATATGTTTACAGAATACAGAACTACTTTCAATCAATGACAGTAACTATAATGAAAAAATGGGTAAAGGACTTGAACAGTAATTTCTAACAAAAAAGATAATCAAATGGCTAATTAGCATGTGAGAAGGTGGTCAATTTCATTAGTCTTCAGGAAAATGTAAATTAAAACCACAATACCTTAAATGAATTAAAATTCCTAGAATGGCTAAAACTAAAGAGACTACACCAAGTGTTGATAAGAATGGACCACTGGAACTCTCATACACTACTTCTGGGAGTTTAAACTGGGATAAACACTTTGAAACACTTCTAAAGCTGAGCATATGTATCCCCTGTGATCAGCAATTTTGCTCTTAAACATATACCAATCAGAAATGCATACATTAGCATACCACATGACAAGTACAAATTATTCACAGCATAACTATTCTTAATAGTGCAAATGGCCATCAACAGTACAACAGATAAAGAAATGGTAGCTAGTCATGCAACAGAATATTATACAACAATGAAAATGAACTACCTACTGCGATGTGCAAAATATGGATCAATCTCACAACCATAAAGTTGACCAAAAGAAACCAATTAGAAGATAATGCATGGTGTATGATTCCATTTATAGAGATACCAAACACTGGGAAGACTAATACATGGTGTTAGAAGTCAGGATAATGAATATCTTAGGGAAGAGAAGTTAGTGCCTGTGAGTGGACACAAGGGGAACATTTGTGGTGCTGGTATTTTCTAATCATAGTGGTGGCTACATAGTTAGGTTCATTTTGGGAAAATTCAGCGTTGGACACATCATTTGTGTACTTCCTATAGGTATGTTGTGCTTCAATAATGAATTTATGACTTTTAACACCTTTATTGAGGTATTATTTACATATCACAACATTTACCCATTTAAAGTGTACAATTCAATTAGTTTTAATAAATTTATATAGATGTGCCAACCATCAGCACAATCTATTGTTAGATTAGCTATCATTTGTCCCTCTCGTCATCTATCTAAACTTGGTTGAAATCTCACAACAACTACCATCTCTTTTCCAAAATTAGTTATACTTGTGGGATGACATCTTTTATACATCTTTACTATAATTTCAGTGGAGTCTCTGAAAAGGTGAAGATACAGACGTGTGCTTAATTAGTCATATTTTCTGGAAATTTCTAAATTTGTTTTGAATTTGGGGATATGTTTTCAGATAATTCTAGTCCATCTTCTCGACTTTTGATAAATTCTTTTTCTCGAGTCTCGTTCCAGGTGCCTTGACTTTGACTTGGCAATGCGATTCAATTCTATTATATTTTAATAACCACATACTCCACCTTGCTTTGCCGTTTAACATATTTACATGACTCCGGGATTAATTTATAGCTTGAGTTTTTTTTTTTAATTTTATCATGGTACAATATAACAAGAACTGAGCCATTTTAACCATTTTAAGTATACAATTTAGTGACATTAATTACATTCACCATGTTGTGCAACCATCACCATTATCTATTTCCAAAAGTTCTTCACCACCCCAAACAGAAACTCAGTATCCCTTAACCAAGTTCCCTCCTCCTTTCTGGTAACCACTAATAACCTTTGGTCTCCATGCATCTGCCTATTCTAGATATTTCATGTAAGTGGAATCATACAACATTTGTCCTTTTGTTTCTGACTTATTTCACTTAACATAATGTTTTCAAGGTTCGTCCATGTCATAACATGTATCAGAACTTCATTTCTCTTTACGGATAATATTCCATTGTATGGATATACCACATTTTGTTTACCATTCATCTGTTGATGGGCATTTGGGTTGTTTCCACATTTTGGCTATTGTAAATAATGCTGTAATGAACACTGGTATACAAGTATCTATTTCTGTCCCTGCTTTCAAGTCTTTGGGGCATTTACTTTAAAGTGGAATTTTGCTGGGCCATATGGCAATTCTATTTTTTAACTATTTGAGAAACTGTCAAATTGTTTTGCAGAATGACGGTACCATTTTACAATCTCACCAATAATGAATTAGGGTTTCAGTTTCTCCACATCTTTGTCAACACTTTCTGTCTTCTGTTTTTCTAGTAATAGCCATTGTGATGGTTAAGATGGTGTGTCAACTTGGCTGGGCTGTGATTCTCAGTGTTTTAATGTAATCCCTCCCATGATTGAATATACTGTAAGTAGCCAATCAGATGAAAGGGAGTCTCCTTAGGGTTGTGGCCTGCATCTGAATATAAGCAGATGTTCTGGCTTTTTGCTCTCTCTGGATCCTGCAGCTGCCTCCTGTCATCTCATTGCTGGTTCTTGGACTTAAGCTGTCAGCTTATCTGCTGAACTTGGAATTCGTCAATCTTCACAGCCTGTGAGTGGAGCCCTGCTCTCTGACTTGCCGATCTTGGGTTTGCCAGCCCCTGCAGCTACGTGAATCAGGAAATCTTGTGGGCTTGCCTGCTGATCTTGGAATTCGTCAACCTTCACAGCCTGTGAGCAGGAGCCCTGCTCTCCGACCTACCAATCTTGGGCTTGCCAGCTTCTGCGGCTGCATGACTTGGGAGAGGCCTCTACCCTGATCCACGGACTTGGGACTTTCTAGCCTCTACAATCGCATGAGCTGTTTCCTTGATATAAATCTCTCTCTATATATATATTTATACGCTTTACTGGTTTTGCTTCTCTAGAGAACCCAGCCTAAGACAGCCATCCTCTTGTTGTTAGCTGCCGTCGATTCTGACTCATGGCGACCCCATGTCTACCAAGTAGAACTACACTCCATACGGCTTTCAAGGTCATGGCCTTTTGGAAGTAGGTCGCCAGGCTTTACTTCTGAGGTACCTCTGCGTGGGTCTGAACCACCAACCTTTCAGTTAGTAGTCCAGTGTTTAACCGTTTGTGCCACCCAGGAACTCTAATAACCATCCTAGTGGGTGTGAAACGGCATCTCATTGTGGCTAACTTTTGTGATTCACTTATGACTAATGATGTTGAGCATCTTTACATATACTTATTGGCCATTTATATATCTTCTTAGGAGAAAGTCTATCAAGTTTTTTGCCCATTTTGAATTGGGTTGTCGTTTTAATGTTGAGTTGCAGGAGCTCTTTACATATTGTGGATATTAAACCCTTATCAGATATATGGTTTCCAATTATATTCTCTGATTCTATAGGTTGTCTCTTCACTTTCTTGATAAAATCCTTTCATGCACAAAAGCTTCCAATTTTATTGAGGTCCAGTTTATCTTTATTTTTATCATTTTCTATTTATTTTTATCTTTTTGCTCATATTTTTGGTGCTATAACTAAGAATCCATTGTCAAAAACAAAGTCTTATGCTATTTATTAAGATTTTTATGGTTTTAGTTCTTACATTAGGTGCCTGAGTGGTGCACACGGTAAAACACTCGACTACTAGCTGAAAGGTTGGCAGTTTGAACCCACCCAGAGGCACCTCGGAAGATAGGCCTGGTGATCTGCTTCCAAAAGGCCACAGACTTAAAAACCCTATGGAGCAGTTCACACATGGGGTCATCACAAGTCAGAATCAATTTAACAGCAACTAACAACAACAGTTCTTACATTTAGGTCATTGATCCATTTTGAATTAATTTTTGTATATGGCACGAGGTATGGATCCAAATTTATTCTTTTGGAGACCCAGCTATCCTTTCCCCATTGTGTGGGCACAGCATCCTCATCAAAAATCAATTGACCATAATGGACCACGGAACCGCAGCCTCTACCAACCTGAGACCAGAAGAACTAGATGGTCCCCAACTACCACTACCAACCACTGTGACTAGGATCACAGTTCCTGGTTAAATTCGGGGAAAAAATATGTAGAACGAAATTCAAATTCATAAAAAAGACCAGATTTACTGGTCTGAGAGAGACTGGAGGAACCTCGGAGACTACGGCCCTTAGATACTCTTCTAACTTTGACATGAATCCATTCCCACAGATCACCTTTCAGCCAAATAGATGGGTCTATAAATAAACAACACACGTGAGGAAAGTGCTCCTTAGAACAATCATTTACATTAGACCAAAAGGACAACATATGCCCAAAAGCAAAGATGATAAGGCAGAAAGAGGCAGGAAAACCAGACAAATGGAAATGGGGAACTCAGGGTGGTAATGGGGAGAGTGCTGACCAACCAATGTCATGGAAAAATCTGTGTATAAACTATTGAGTGGGAAATTAATTTTCTCTGTAAACCTTCATCTAAAGCACAACAATTAAAAAAGTCAATTGACCATAGATGTATGGATTTATTTCTGGACTCAATTCTATTCCATTGGTCTACATGTCTATACTTATACCAGTACCAGTACATTTTTATTACTGTAGCATTATAATACATTTTAAAATCACAAAATGTGTGTCCTCCTAATTTAATCTTCCTTTTTCAAGAATGTTTTCTTTCTTTAGGGCCTCTTACAATGCCATATAAATTTGAGAATCGGCTTTTCCATTTCCACATAAAAGGCTGTTGGAATTTTGATAGGGATTGCATTAAATGTGTGGATCACTTTGGACAGTACTGACATCTTAACAATCCTATATACAGATACACATTATCTTATGATAAATATTGAGTAAGGAACATTCCTACAAGTACATGAAGAGACTCATCTTGGCAGGGTCAACACCTAATAAACTCATCAAGAGAAATTTCTCTATATATACTCATTCCTGGAAGTTCTCCCAGATGAATATTTCATTGAGCTTGAAAGGAAATGAGAAACTCTGAGTAATATCCAACAAATATGCACCAAGTATGGTAAGTGGTAGCTATCACCAGTGTTAACTTTTACTAAGCATGTGAGATTAAGAAGGATGCATCCAATAGCTAAAAAGCGTCCAAGAGAAGGTACCTGAGAGACATCTGAATAGAAGTGACTACACATCTGGAACTCAGGAGAGAGGATGAAAGAAAAATTGTTTGGAACTTACCAATGTTTAGGTAGGAACTGAAACCACAGATTTAGATTTTATCACTGTAGGAAAGTATAGGGTGGCTATGAGTCAGAATCAACTCAACAGCAATGGGCAAAAAATGGGCAGGAAAGTATGTGGAGAAATAGAAAGAAAAGGAGAATGCGTTGGAAAATACCTACGTTTAGGGGCATACATATAGAAAACCACCACCTGTCTATCATTTTCTCATACTGTTGTGGCTTGTGTGTTGCTGTGATGCTGGAAGCTATGCCACTGTTATTTCAAATACCAGCAGGACTACCCACGGTTGACAGGGTTCAGTGGAGCTTCCAGACTAAGACAGACTAGGAAGAAAGGCCTGGTAATCTACTTCCAACAAATAGTGAATGAAAACCCTGTGGATCACAACAGAATACTGTCCGACATAGTGCTGGAAGATAAGCCCCCTAGGTTGCAAGGTACTACATAATAGCATCAACAATGGACTGAAACAAACCAACAATCATAAAGATGGTGCAGGACCAGGCAACATTCCTTCTGTTATACATAAAGTCGCTGTGAGTCAGAGCCAACTCAATGGCAACTAACAACAACAACACATATCGAAGAAGCCATGGCCATTTAGGAGACAGATTTAAGAAAAATAACAGGAGAGCTAAAATAGAAACCAAGAAGATGAAGAGTGTACAAAAAGGGGGGCTTGTTAAGAGTAACAAGAGTAGTAGGTAGATTGCATAAGAAAGAGACAGAAAAGTATGTTTTCTTTATTGCCTCAGTTAGCGACAGCTGTGTTGGCCCCAGTCAGCTTCACGCCTCCTTATTTGCTTGTTACGTTTAAATCGGCTACCTGGAAGATTCTAGGATTTTTAGAATTCTCAACTTCATGGTAGACTCCATCATACAATTTAGCCACTGTGTGTGAAAAGCATGAATATTACAGTAATATTTTTATTAAGATGTGTCCTTTGATATTCATTGTCTACATCAACTATGCTGAGTTCATTTTTCATCTCCTAAATCGTGAGGTCATTTTCTACCCATACGCTTATATAAAAACAATGTAGTTGATATTGTACTTCTGGTTAGAGAAGACATTTTAAAACGCATGTTCACCGGTGCTCACTGTGTGCGCTCCACAATACCCTCCACACCACACAATCATCTCCACCACAATTACAGATGGAGACTGGGAGCTATTTTAGTAGCTGCCTGGTTACGTTAGCTCTAAGAACAGGGGTGATCTCTATGTCCTGCTCATACCTTTAATAGATCAGTCTTCCTCAATTCTATAAAACTCTTTCTCTTTCAAACAGTTCTAGGCATACTCATAAGTTTATACCAAAATGTTAAGGAATACGTACTGATAATGTCACACGTTTGCTTAAAATATTCAAGGACCATCCTTGGCTTCTAGGCTGAAGCCCTTACCAGGGGCTTCATTATCTAGTCCAGGACTATCTTTGCAGGGCTGTATCTCATACTGGTACTACAGGCACTTGCTCCTCTTGTTGACACTTTCTCCCATCTTCATACCTTTGAATGTGCTGTTCCCTTTTCCTGAAATTCTCTTTCCCTACCTATCAACACGCGCTAAAATTTTCACGTGCATTTTTCATTTGCACACACAAAGTCATGAATTCTGACAACAGTCCTGAGGTTCAGGTATCAATATCCCCAATTTGTATATTGTAAGCAAAGGCTCTGAGAGATAAAGTTGCCCAAGGTCACGTACCTAGTAAGCAGTAGGACTAGGATATGAACACAGGCAGGCTGACCACTATGGCCATTATCTTAATGTGCACACTCTGCTCCCTCTTCTCCTCCTACCCTGGATAAGTTTTACTTGACCTTTGATGCTCAGCTGTGCACTCTCAGAAGCTTAGAATCCTGACTCTGTCATAGTTCTTATCATACTATGATATAATTGTTGACTGATCAGTTTGTCTAAAATAATAAATTGTTCACCTCTTGAGAATAAGAGCTGTGCCATCTGCCTCTACATTCCTGTGAGGTAACTGGCCATATTTCTGCTATAAATTAAAAAGCTAAGGTTCAACAGATAAGGGAGTGGCACAGCATTACCTTACTGGTGCTGGACCTTGAACCCAGCACCTCTGACACTCAACCACAATTTCCTTCCCTTCCTTTTTTAATAAAAGGACACAACAAAGTCACCCTAAAATATGAAGGCCCTTGTTTGGAAAAAATAATCATGTAATCAATATGTGTAAATAAATAATATACCTAAGGCACTAAAATGATGAAATTGAATAGTGCAAAAACAGAATTATGATTCCATTTTATAAAGGCGAATACCGCAACATTATCCAAATGGAATCATGTTATTAATATTGTAATACATCAGCCTGAAGTAAGAAGAGCTACAGTTAGACGTATCAGTACAAGTAAATGAATTTTTTATTTCATGGATTGCCCATTTTAAAATTTAAAACAATTCTGGACCTTCAAAAAGTATCTGAAGATAGGTAAGCACAGAAAATCATCAAGCTGATGATAGCTTAGCATTCATGTATGTATATGTCAGTCTTTGAACATAGTAAATAAACATTAATCTGTAACAGACATGCCTAACAGAAACCATATAACAGAAATTTTATGAACAATGTTTTCAAAATATGAACCATGTATTTATGCTTTGTTAACCTATTAAAATTAGGAATTTTCTAGACATCTTTCTCCATGCTTAATGGCATGCAAAGCCTGCTTTGTGTCATCAACGTACATGAGTAATTAGAACAGCTGGAGCTAACTATGGTTTGAATGTTGGATAGTACAGATTTTCAAGATAACTCATACAAGTCAACCTCTAAATCCAAGCTGTTGTTGTTGTTGTTGTTGTTTTACCATTTCAGAATACAAAAGCTCTTCTTGTACTTCTTCATAATGCTATGACTTATGTTCTGCTGTGTTTACCGCCTGTGTTTACTGCTCTTAGAATACTGAAGAGGCTTGATATTGAACACTGAATAGTGTGACATGGAAATAAACTCACTTAACCACTTGTGAAGATGACACCCATACAGACAGATATCATGAGCTTTCACAAAAGAAGACAGAAAGCACAGAGATAAATACATTCTAAACAGAAACATAATTCTTCCTGAATCTGAAAACTCTAGACAACTGATGACGTGAACATGCTATGGACTCTGCAAACGTCACCTATTGTCTCAATTCATGTACCGAAATCAATCTCGAACACCATAATCAATTTTAGAATTGGCATCTTGGCACTAATTACATTAGCACTACATTTTAAATCTGCAAGTCCACTTTTAAAGTCTTTAAGTATACCAGGAACTCTTCAATAAAAGTCATATTTCCTCAAATTCTAATTGGTTACATTATTCACTGAAATGTCTGGAGTAAATACCTAGGGAAACATCTCATTTTTTATGACCATTAGCTACGGCTTTCAGATCCTACTTATGTAACAGAAATCATTAATTTCCCTTACCTTTCTTAAAACCACCACAGATCTCTGCCTAAAATGAATACAGAAGTGCACAAAAGAGTCACCCTTCTTTTATTTCTGTGAAGATCTGGCAGACAATTAGAAATGAGGACTTGATTTGATGATTGGGAATGTTTATGGGGCTCTGAAATTTCCAGACTTAAGGGCATATGAAACTGAGAATAAAAATTAAAGGTACAAATCTTTTCTTTCTATTCCTCTGCTAATTTTAACCTCTAAGATGATGTTTAATATGGGTCAAAGAAAAAAAAAAAAAGAAGAAGGGGACACTTCCAGTCAAAGTAAAGGGATATCTATGACGTTCTCATAGAGATGGACTAAAATAAGGCTATGAGCTCACGGTATTCAGTTTCAGGAGATCTGGAATTCTCTCAGTGTCATTTCTATTCCAGTGAAGTGAACACTATCCGACGAGGCACACTTCACAGTTCAAGCAAGGTACAGAACATGCTGTATGTTAATCTCTGAAGTCCTTATGAATTTCCATGTTTTGGAATTGAAATGTAGTGCTTCATAGAAAACCAAAAGATAAGTCTAAAATGTATAAATTTAGTTGTCATTAACCAAAAATGAGTTCACATAAAAAAGAAGATAAAGCAGACACACAGATGGATAACAGAAAGAGAGAGAGACAAAAGGAGAGAAAAATTTTTAAAGGATTCATCTCATATTGTGTATTTAGTTAAGTCCTTTCAGGAGAAGGCATTACCTGAAATGACACCACAGTAATGACTGTGAGGAGCGGGCTTCTCTGTGACTTTTTCCTCCATGGACCTTTTCTGCCTATATACACGGTGTGGGTGACCTGTTATGGCCATTGTGTCATTGAGTGGCTCAATAAATATGAAGTCCTCATTGATCTGTATAAATCCCATCTGGAATACATAATATAAAAAGATATGTAAGCAATACCGTTAAAGAAATTACTTTCTAGGTTCCCCTACTCACATACTCTCTGTTTATCTTTCACATATGTGCAAATGAAAGTTTTCTATTGAAGCTATTTTAGCAACTCCATTTGTATGGTAACTATCTTCCATCTTCCCATTTTATTACTTCATCTTTATGTATTTTATTGCACTAGCATAAACTTCATTTAGTCAGTCTTAGCCTGTGTGGGTGGGAGGCTAGATGCCAGCAACAGATGCACAGTAAAAGTTTCTGGAATGTTAAAGGCTGACTTTGGGAGACCCGTGGGGTCACTTACATGTATATCATGTACAGAAAGAGCAATACAATTTTTAATTGCATACATCCCACAGTCCAACTTTTTGATATTCATTATTTAGGAGACTAACATTGAAATTAATGTATGAAATATTCTTAAAGGCTTCTTCTAAACCTTCTTCATTAAAAATCCTTTGGACAATAAATTAGAGTAAAAAGGAAGCATCACTAACTTAAATTTTATTTCATACAGTGCCATGTTTTTAAGTCACTCAATTGGGAGCAGAGAGTTGAAACCATAAAATACAATTATGCTCAATTAAAAAAAGAAAACTATAACAAATAGATACCCTTGTAACATATCTAGGCTAAATATTTTTGTGTAATTTTAATATAATCTCCAATTAATTATTTTGTATTCCATACATGTCTTGCTTCTCTCAAAATCTAAAATTAGCTTCAATTCTAAAGTAGTTCCATGATATCCAGAAAATTTTCCCTTGAGCCTAATTTGATGAGGGAAAAAAAAAAGTCTTAAATATGAAAACATAAAATACTGGTCACTAAAGATGTAGTATAATCTACGTGTGAATTGAGGATAAATGCTGTCACAATATATATCATCGATCTAGATTGTGAAAATATAGAAATATTTTATTCTTGTCTTATATATTATTGTAATTCTGAGATTCATTCAGTATTTAAGGCCACTAATAAAACCAAGAGTGTGGCTGGTAATTAAGATAACTTTTATGATGCTCATTGAGAAAATCTCAGGTAAATATGCTCAGTTTACCTAAATCATAAACTTACATCATTTGATACAGTCTTTCAATGGATTATAAACAAAGATTTATACCACTAAACCTTATAAAATTTAATTGCATACCAATGTGTAAATTTTAATGACCCCAAGAACAGATTCTTGGCTTAGATTATTTGGGTTTATAACTTACTACTACTCATGTAACTATGAGAAAATTACAGTGCCTTTATCTGAACAACTTCATAGAGTTGTTTTGAGTATTAAATTTTTCAAAATGCATGTAATGCTCTTATCATAGGACCTGACACTGGGTAAGTACTCAATAAATATTTGCTCTTATTTTCATTTTAATGACGAGAATGATCACACTAAATATGAGCACCCAAACAGGGATGAATAAATACTAAATATGAACTGAAGAACTCATATACTCCAAAGAATCAAAGTTTTTTAATATTTGTTTCTAGTATTAGAATATTAAATAGTCTAAAATAAATGCTTTTTTTAAAAATTAAGATTCGAAAACCTCTTCATAATATGTAATTATCTGCTATGTTAGAAAACAGGAATGATACTTTTAAAAAGAAAATAAAATGTTGGAATAAATATAAATGGTGACTCATTCATTCAACATATATTTACTGTCTGAGCACTGTATGCCAGACTCAGTTCACTCTGGGGCATATTTAGAACCAAGTGACACAATGTGGACTTTCTGACTATGACCAGAACTCTAACCAATGGTGCAGAAAAGTGCTCCCACTTGAGTCAGTATCTTTCAGGGCACTGAGTTACTTAAGCAGACATGCAGAAAATCTTGAGGTTTTCTGTTTCCCCACAAAGGGCTCACTTTTTCCATTAACAAAGAAGATTATGTTATCTTCACCGTGATTTGACAAGCCATGGAAGACTACAAACCCCAAAATAATCTCTCTGCACAAGTGTCACTGTGTTCAACAATCCACAATTTGGCAGCATCTGCTTTAGCGCAAATATTTTCCTCTCAGTTTTAGAATGGACAGTTTCAAAGAAAGAAAAGATTATGTGAATTAAAGTGGCTCTAGGCTTTATTAAAAATACATTTAAATTATATACATGTTTTTCTTCCAGATTGATTTTTTAGAAATTTCTTTTCAAAATTATTTTATCTATATCCACTCCTCACCTGTCAGCATGGTTAGGTTCCAAAGACCAGGTCATTATGCAAAAATCAGCATTATGTGAAAATGGAGGATGACCACATCAGATCACTAAATGGAAGATGACTACATCATAACTGCCAGAGTACATCATTATCTAATTGCCAAATCACTGAGAATCATGACCCATAACCTTAATCATCACAGCCAGCGTTACTGTCACCTCACAGCTCAACATTCGTTACTGCCAGACGTACATTGTTAATGTGCAAAATAGTTGGATGGTAGATTTTTTACTAATGTCGTAAATGCAAAATGTTGGCTAATTAGATCGTTTGATAACTGAGGAGTAGGTACATTTTGAGACATTTCATGCAAATATCTGGAAATGCATTATGTTAGCTGTTTCATACCTTAGTTCTGTCATCATATGCATTTTCTCATATGATGGAATCTGTTCCTTCGTCATTTAAAGTTATTGTTTGACTTGACAATTTTGTAAGACTACCAGTTTTTTGCAAATTATGACTGCGTATGTGAAAATAAACTGCCAGACATTTATTTCTTATTGGTTCTAGTATTTTATTTTTTCTCTATTTAGATGTCTCTATGCTTTTTATAGGAGCCCTGGTCATTCAGTGGTTAAGAGCTCAGCTGCTAACCAAAAGCTCGGCAGTTTGAATCCACCAGCTGTTCCTTGGAAACCATATAGGGCAGTTCTACTCTGTCCTATAGGGTCGCTATGAGTCAGAATTGACTTGAAGACAACAGCTTGGGTTTTTTTTAATGCTTTACACAATGACTAACATAGGTCTCCATGTAAGTGTACTGATACTTGCCCCAACTTCTAATCACCACATGAAAATTGATATGATCAATGTGCAAGGATGTTTACATATTATTGCTTCAATTCACCAAATAGAAAAGGTTCATTTGTTCAAATTCAAATTATGATCTATTAAATATATTAACAGATTCTAAAACTCTAATCTAAGCATAACTAAAAAATTAGATGGAACACAAAGCAATCTACACTCTAATCTTTTCCCCACTCCTCCTGTGACAACTATTTCACTTTCATGCCTCACTTCCTGCTCACTTACATAACGGAAGTACTACTGTAATTGTCTCAAGTTTTCTCTTGCTTCTTTCTTGCAAATCTCTTTTTTTTCATTTTCTAGAATCTTGGTTTTCCAGGTGAACTTTCAGTGAACTGACTGAAGGTATATATCTAAGGCTCTATAGAACAAATATTTATTGACCACTCATTAAGTTCTGAATATTGTAAGAGGCTGTCACATTATGCTGTTAAAAAATAAATAGCATATTACAAAAACTAAATACAATAAGTGCAAAAGGACATGAGGAAGGCAATTGTTGTTAGCAGCCATCAAGTTGGCCCAGCTCATGGCAACCCCATGCACAACAGAACGAAACTCTGCCCAGTCCTGTGCCATCTCATGATAGATGGGGATCTGATCATCATGATGCACAGGGTTTTCATTGGCTACTTTTCAGAAGTAGATCACCAGATCTTTCTTCCTAGGCCATCTTAGTCTGAAAGCTCCACTGAAACGCATTCAGCATCACAGCAACATGCAAGCCTCTACTGACAGACTGCTGGTGGCTACACACGAGCTGCACTGGCCAGGAATCAAACCTGGGTCTCCCACATGGAAGGCAAAAATTCTACCACTGAACCACCAGTGCAGATCATTATAATTCCAGGATATGAGAAAGGTCTTGAAAGATAGTAGGACTTGAACAAGATTGGGGCAAGGAGGAATTATGAGAGAAGGGATTATGAGAAAGGACAAAGAGGATGTGGAGCTCAGGAAACAGTTGGAGAAGATGTCTGGCTTTAGCAGAGAACTGGAAAACTTAGCCAGTAAATAAGACGCACCCATATTACTGGGGACAGCAAATGACAAAGTTCTTATAAGAAAAGAAAGTCAATGTCTTGGATGTTTTAGGACGATTAGGCTATCATACATATAAAATGAATTGGAGAATTAGTGCAATACTGGAAGAAGCATGTGTGTTTTATTTCTAAACAGTAGTAACAGAAGTTGTTGAAAGGATTTGGCATAGGTATGTGCTTGTAAAAACATGTTATGCAAACGTCTAAGGCTGTATATGATCTGACTTCTATGCAAGTTTGGTCTTATTTTCTAAGTATTTTCTTACATGACAATGTTATAAGGTACACATCGTTAAGTAAATCAAGTATTATATAGTTTAAAATGTAAGCATAACACACAGCTAACATCAATTATAATGTTGTTGTTGTCAGATGCTGCTGAGTCAATTTTGACTTGTAGCGACCCCATGAGACAGAGTAGAACTTCCCCATAGGGCTTGCTAGGCTGTAATCTTTATGGGAGCAGACTGCCAGGTCTTTCTCCTGCGGAGACACAGGGTGGGTTCAAACCACCAAACTTTCAGTTAGCAGCCAAGCACTTAGCTGTTGTGCTGCCAGGGCTTCTTCAATTATAAGTTTGTTTTATGCTTTATTCAAATAAAAATTCATTTTAATATTACTGTAAATGGAAGTGATTTCTCATGCATTATATATCGACATTTATGTATGTAAATACACCTCTCATACCATATCTATCCTTTCATTTCACCATTCTAAAACACACTTTCTGACTTAACTCTTTAAATGTCTTCCTTTTATGCCCACAAGGATATACTCCAAATTCTTAATGAAAAAATATACATAAAGCTTTTTACGGTAAACACTTGCCTACCTCTCCAGTTTCATTTCTGCTACACAAACTTCATATGTAACCATACAAACAAATTTTTATTGAGTGAACAAACTTTATATTTTAATATATTTCAGGATAACTTTTAGTCAAATGATCATATTTTGCTGCATTATACACTCTATATATAGTCTTTTTTCAGAATGTTACTCTCAGTGCACAAGCTATCAGTTCTTCAAAATCAAGCCATGCCCCTTCTCTCTCCAAAGAAAGTAGCCATTGCCTTCCCTATCCACTTTTGTACTGTACATTTTCTGTTACTGCACAATACGTCTATGTGGTTATTGTTTTCATGTCTCTCTGATTAGACCATGAGCTACTTGAGGGGAGAATTTGAGCTAAGTGTTCATTTTCATGCCTTCAATACCAAGCAAAAATGTTTGGTACATAGCAGGTGCTGAAGGAATGTTGCTTTTAACTCATGATACTCTTCTCTTTTGATATCAAAGGAAAAGGTATCTGCCATGGATTGAATTGTGTCCCCTCAAATATGTGTCAACATTGCTAGGCCATGATCCCCAGTATTTTGTGTTTGTCCTCCATTTTGTGATCTGATTATCCTCCATTTTGTGATGCTATAAATCCTAGCCTCTGTGTTTGTGGTTATGGTCCCATTTGGGAGTCAGCTGTCTTTTATGTTAAAGAGGCAGGAATAGGTCATGTAAATGAGGATTAGGTTGTGTTGTTATGTTAATGAGGTAGGATTAGGGTAGGCTGTATCTTGAGTCACTTCCCTTCGCCACCCTACAAGAGATAAAAGCAGAAAGGAGTGAGCAGAGAGAGAGGACCCACTACAACCAAGAAGAAAAGACAGGAGTGGAGCACGTCCTTCGGACTTTAGATCCCTGTGCTGAAAACCTCCTAGCCCAGGGGAAGATTGATGACAAGGACCTTCCCCCAGGACCAACAGAGAGAGAAAGCCTTCCCCTGGAGCTGGCGCCCTGAATTCGGACTTCTAGCCTCCTAAACTGTGAAAGAATAAATTTCTGTTTGTTAAAGCCATCCACTTGTGGTATTTCTGTTATGACAGCACTAGATAATTAAGACAGTATCCCAATCCATCCATTCCAAAGATCATCTATTCACTCTACCTGCAACTACGTCTTGGATGGGATTAGAATTTTATTTCCTCCCTCAGGCATTTCCAATAGTTGGCTTCCTTGTGTGCCCATGTTTTATCTTTAGAAAAAACTTTTATGTGTTGTCTTCTTTGCCTGCCGAAGGGCTTCAAAGCAAATCATAAAACTGCAATGGTAGAGGGAAACTTAGAAATCATGTGGCCATTGCTGGAGTTTTAAAATCAAGAAAACCTAAACTAAGAAATGTTGCATGACTTGCTTAAAATCAGAGTTAATCAGAGGGTCAGGGCTAGAATCTAGGCCTCCCAATTTCCAAATTAATTTTTGGTTTTAACACATCATTTCATATCTGCTTGCTACCTGCATTCTAAGGAGCCTTGGTGATGCGGTGGTTAAGTGCTAGGCTGCTAACAAAAAAAGTCACCATTATGTTTTGAACCCACCAGTGACTCCATGGGAGAAAAGACCTGGCAATCTGCTCCCATAAAGATTACAGCCTAGGAAACCCTACGGTGTATTTCTACTCTACCGTATAGAGTCCCTATGAGTTGGAATCGACTACAAGGCATACAAAAACACCACCACCACCTGCGTTTTACCTATATGTCTACATACATTCTAGTTTATCTCCCCCACTGAACTCAGAAATTGTTCTGAGGCCACCTACAATTTCCTCTTCTCCTTTATTATTCTCCTCTTTACAGCATTTGACCCCTTATCGCTTTCCTTCTCCATGAACATTACATTGACCTAAGACTCTTCTCTATCAATTATTTGCTTAACTAAATACTTCTTATCTCACTAAAGTTGTATCATCTTTCTCCCCAAACTAACATCTCCTCTCTAAATTTGTATCTCTGTTTATGGCTTTGCCTTTTTTCTAGTTATCTAGGTTGAAAAATTATACAGTCCTTTATCTATTTCAAACCTATTTTAAAATATTTAAAAGCAAACAATGATAGTTAGCAATGATGCCAGGCACTTCATACACATTATTCCATTTAATCTACACAGCAAGCTGGGGAGGCATGTACTAATTTAATCAGTTTTACAATTGAAAATTTTGAGTTTCAAAAAGATTTATTGTGTCCTAAGATCACAAATCAAGTAGATGGTGAAGACAGGAGTCAAACCAAAGACTGCCTGGCTTCAAACACATGCTACTTTTAAGGATATCTGAAAAAGAGTGGGCCTGCCATATGATTCTTATTCCAAATAACCCTCATCTTTAAAAAATTCTGCACTAAGGATTTGACGTCAAGCAAAACACCTCACAGATGACAGATATCCAAAATTTGATACCAAGAACAAGGCCAGGTCCCATCGCTCACAAAGTAGACGACAAAAATACTGCAATGAAGGCCATGAACATTATCTTGAGATGACTGTTTTTATGTGATCAGACTTCTTGGCTGCAAAAGGCACACTTGCTTTCTGAGCTCACTAATGGCTTCATCTCCAAGCCTCATTCAACGGTGGTGCCTACAATTCTGGCAGCCTTGGAAGAATGCTTCAGCGTTTTATTTTTCCTTATTTTTTTCTTTCTTTTACTTCTGTTCTCTATTTTCTTTCTTAACATATTTTATGATTATAAACCAGAATTTTTCAATAGTGAACCATTTGTAAAATACAGTAAAAAAAGAAAATAATCATCCCAAATCCTACCATATAGAATATTTATACATGGATGTTTTTCTTACTCTCCAGTCTACCAAAATACACATATGCACAAACATGCATATATTAACACATATATATGTATGCATCCTGTGTGTGTTTACACACACACGTACATATGCATTTGAGTATTATATCCTACTTTGTTTTCTCCATTAAAGAGTAGCTTGTGTTTCCTAATAGCATGAAATAATATTTACAAGTCAGGTTCTATTGCTGAATTGTAGTTTATCCTATAAATATATTATAATTTTATTAGCTATTCATTCATTCAACCCTTTATTCAATAAAAAAGTAGGAGGGGAGGCAGACAATGTTCCATTTATTCAACTGGGTCGAAGTTACATGTATATTTTCTTTATAACCATTGCTTAAGCTTTACCTTGATCAAATGCGCACTTATTTTTGTCTGTGTCCTATTTCACAACACAAAAAATGGTTTAAAAAAAATGGCCTGGAAATATATTGCCAGACACCTAAGGGCCAAGGCAGGAGTAGGAAGCAACCATTCGGAGAGGATGAGTTACCCTCTTCAAAGAACATGTGTGAGATCCCCAGTAACTGGGAGGGGGGCATCTCTAAAGAGGAGGAGAGACTCGTGTGAACAGGTGACATCTGAACAGAGACCCAGAATAAGAGAGGTGGCCAGGCTGAGGTCTAGGGGGAGCCTCCTGGGTAAAGGGAAGAGCAAAGGCCCTGAGATGGAACAAGTTTAACATGTCTGAGGACAAGCAAAGCGAATGCAAGTGAAGAACAGTGACACATGGGGGGAAATGGCTATTAGAGGAAGCCTAGAGACATTTCATAGCAGCTTCATTTATTTGATTCATATTCAAAAATGAACCCAGATGAAATTCCAGTCCGTTAGTGTTTTAATCATCTACCTTTTCCAGGGAGAAAGCCCTGGAAATTTACTTCTGAAAAATTAGCTAATCAAAACCCTATGAATTCCAAAGGTCTAATCCTGTTGTGCATGGGGTCACTCTGAGTTGGGGGCCAACTCAATAGTAGCCAATGACAACACTGGTTACAGATCTTACTGGGGGGGGTCCTTCATGATGGCCTCATGTGTTACATCCTTTCAACGTGTTGTTGTTGTCATGTGTCATTGAGTCAATTCCAACTCATAGCAATCCCATGTGACAGAGCAGAACTGCCCCATAGGATTTTCTTTGCTGTAATCTTTATAGAAGCAAATCACCAGGTCTTTCCTCCCACAGAGCTATTGGGTGGGTTCAAACCTCCAACCTTTTGGTTAGCAGCTGAGTACTTAACCACTGCACCCCAAGGGCTCCTTATCCTTTCAACATAGCCATGCTTTATTTACTTAATAAATATATAGGAATAGATTTCACTCCTACAAAAGAAAAAAAACAGGGTGAGAGATAGTAAACAACTTCACTTTTAAATCTATCTCTTAGTTTATCAGTGAGTCTCACCAACAGCAATTATGGTCCATTGCGTCTTTCTGCTGATTATTTAATGCTCATTATAAATGTATTGGAGCCCTGGTGGCACAGTGGTTAAGAGCTTGGCTGCTAACCTATAAGCTGGCAGTTCAAATCCACCAGCCGTTCCTTGGAAACCCTATAAGACAGTTCTATTCTGTACTATACAGTTGCTATGAGTGAGAATTGACTCGATGGTAACAGGTTTGATTTTTTTTTTAAAAATAAATTTAGCAACTGAACACCTACCATATAGCAATATGCAAGGCACCTAGCAGTCGAAGATGAAAACAGCTATGAAGTCTGCCTTCATGTGCCTCATATATTAGAGAGAAAGATAGAAGACAATCAGGTATTGAGACAAATATACTTAAGAAATTATAAATGTAAAAAGTATCATAAAAAAAACACAAAGAGCTGAGAAAAAGACAATGGAAGCTGAGACACGAGGGAGGGTAGTCAGACGAGGTTTTTCTAAGGAGACAGCATTTGAGGTAAGACCTAAAGTAAGAGAAGAAGCCACCATGTGAAAAGAATAGAAGTATGGAAGGGTAGTGTCACAGGTAGAGGAACATCACATACAAAAGCTATAAATCTTGAAGGTAAGTGAGAGGACTGCAAATATATCTCTTCATGTTCACAAGACAAGAAGCCCTGATGGTGCAATGGTTAAGGCATTTGGCTGCTAACAGAAAGGTCAGTGGTTCAAGCTCACCAGCCACTCTGTGGGAGAAATACGTGGTAGTCTGCTTCTATAAAGATTTACACCTCTGTCAGGGAAAGTCCAGCTCAACTGGCATAACACAGTTTACAAAGACAATGTTCTACATTCTACCTTGGTGAGTAGCGTCTGGGGTCTTAAAAGCCTGTGAGCAGCCATCTAAGATACTCCACTGGTCTCATCCCT
>NW_004444057.1:8659111-8689471 GCF_000243295.1 Trichechus manatus latirostris | reverse complement strand
GTCTGGGGTCTTAAAAGCCTGTGAGCAGCCATCTAAGATACTCCACTGGTCTCATCCCTTTGGGAGCAAGGGAGAATGAAGAGAACAGGATACAAGGAAAAGATCAGTCCAAAGGACTAATGGACCACAGCTACCACCGCCTCCACCAGACAGAGTCCACTACAGCTAGATGGAACCCAGCTACCACCACTGACTGCTCTGACTGGGATCACAACAGAGAGTCCTGGACAGAGCTGGAGAAGCTGGACAGAAGCTGTAGAACAAAATTCTAACACACACAAAAAGACCAGATTTACTGGCCTGACAGACTGGAGAAATCCCGAGAGTATGGCTCTCGGCCACCCTTTAGCTCAGAGGTGAAGTCACTCGGTCCATAAAACCAAACAGGACTAATCAGGCACAGCAGTCCAGGGACAAGGACTAGAAGGCAGGAGGGGACAAGAAAGCTGGTGATAGGGAACCCAACGTCGAGAAGGGAGAGTGTTGACATGTCGTGGGGTTGTTAACCATTGTCATAAAACAATATGGGTACTAACTGTTGAATGAGAAACTATTTGTTCTGTAAACCTTCACCTAAAGTACAGTAGAAAAAAACTAAAAAATAATAATAATAAAAATAAAACAACAACAGAAAAAAAATGATTTACACCTTTGGAAACCCTATGGGGCAGTTCTACTCTGTCCTATAGTTACTATGAGTCGGGATCGACTTGATGACAGTGGATTTGGTGTTTTTGGTTTTGGTTCACAAGACAGTACACTGTTTACTTATTATTTATAACAATATATGTTTTGTGTTTTGTATATATATCTCACAATAAGAGAATATATTTCAAAAATTGAAAATTTAAGAATACAGCTATGGGACTCATCAATCTACAGGCAAGTATCAGAAGGAGTATAATTGCTTCTGGACAGCAAAACTCAGGATGTGGAGGAGGAGTTCAGAATATTTTATTTTTTCAGTTATAATTCTTATAGTAAGCATTGCATTTTTAAACATACATGACTTAGATAACACTTCAATTTTTTTTTTTTAAAAAGGCTAAAATGGAGGGATTTAGGACTTACTCAGCGGCTACTGCAGTAATCAAAGCAATAAATGATGGTAGAATTGCTATAAAGTCTATCTATCAATGAGGAAAACCTACAGATGAGCCAGGACATAAAGAATGAGGCAGTGGCAGAAGTCATAGACAAATAGTAACAGCAGCAAAAACAAAACAGGCTGGCAGGGCTTGTTTCATATAGTGCTCTGAATACCATGATAAGTCATTTAGAATATTATTTGAATTGTAAGGAAAAGCAACTGAAGGCGGATAGCATAATTCAATATAAATATTGAAGAAAATCATTCTTGTTCTTTTTTGTAAAACAGATTGTTGTTGTTTGGTGCCTTAGCATCAGTTCCAAGTCACGTAAAACAGACTACAGGATAAAAAGAGTGGAATTGGGAAGACCAGTTTAAAGTCAATCCAGGTGAGAGATGATGGTGGCTGGACTAAGGAAGTAACAGGAATGTGGAGACAGATTTGTTGTGGACTCTCGCCCAAATCAAAGGGCCAACTCCAAACTTAATAATGATGTAGACGTTAGGACATGAGGGACCAGGAAAACAGAATTAAAGATGACTCCAAAATTTCTGACTGAGTACTCAAGAAGGGGAGATAGATGCCTGTAATTGAGCTACAAAAGTACGGTAGTAGGGATGAAGCAACTTTTAAAGAGAATTGAAGTTTTTGATGGGAACTTACTTGGTTTGATGTACCTGTGAGACATCCAAGTTGAGAAGTTAAGTAGACAGAGTATGGAGGTTAGAGGAAGGTTCTGAGCTACAGATATATATTTGGGAACTGTTGACAAAAAGATCTTTTTCTACTACATGAGAATAAATGATTCTTATGCCAGGACCAAACTCTGAAGAACCTAGAATTGAGGAAGAGAAGGAATCAGCAAACAATACTGAGAAGCAGTGGTCAATGGGGTTATAGGAAAAGTAGGTACTTGTATAGTTGACTTTTTTTTTTTAAATCAGAATTAAGTCATCTGGAAGTTGTCAAGGATTTTGTTCTACTTGGATCAACAATCAACACTCCTGGAAGCAGCAGTCAAGAAATGAAATGACATATTACATTGGGCAAATCTGATGCAAAAGACCTCTTTAGTTTTCAAAGGCCAAGATGTCACTTTGATGACCAAGATACACCTGACCCAAGCCATGGTATTTTGAATCATCTCACATGCATTTGAAAGTTGGACAATGAAAACAGAAGAAGAATTAATGCATTTGAATTGTAGTGTTGGTGAAGAATATTGAATATAGTATGACTGCTAGAACAATGAACAAATCAGTCTTGACGTTGTTGTTAGGTGCCATCGAGTCGGTTCTGACTCAGAGTGACCCTATAAGACAGTTGGAACTGCCCCACAGGGTTTCCAAGGGGTGGCTGGTGGATTTGGACTACTGACCTTTTGGTTAGCAGCTGAGCTCTTAACCACTACGCCACCAGTCGTAGAAGAAATAAAACTGGAATGCTCCTTAGAAACAAGGATGGCAAATTTCATCTCGTTTACTTGGGACACATCATCAGGAAAGACCAAACCCCAGAAAAAGACATCGTTTGGTTGGTAAAGTAGAGGGTCAGAAAACAAGGGAAACCCTCAGTGAAGTGGACTAATACAAGAGCCACAACAATGGACTCAAACATACCAAAGATCATGAAGATGGCACAGCACTCGGCAATGTTTTGTTCTGTTACACATAAGGTCTCCGTGAGTTGAAGCCTACTTGATGGCAACTTGCAACAACAACGACAGATGGACAGACAGGAATAAGTCTTCACCCAGTTCACTCTGAAGAAGTTATTTCCCCTGTCTAATCCATACTACTCAGGCTTAAAAATTTAGTAGTGCTACACAAGATGATCAAACATCATGTTGATGTTGAATGTGACAGCAAAATTTGAGCAAAGGGACATTTTCATATGTACATCAACCAGATTTCTCAAGAGTCACGGTAATGTGGCTTTCTTTTGCCGCAAATGAGAATATTTTACATGTTCCATATTATTGAGTCAGGAGGAGAATTCAAATATATTAACTGTCCTTGATATGTATTATTTCTTTAAAAAAAAAAAGAAAATGTGGTTTCCAACTCTTGCCACCCACCCCACCCCAGTGGGTAATGAGTTAGTGTATGTTCAGTTGTATACCTAGTTGTTAAAGGGTTAGTCACTCAGCGATTTTTTTAGAGCCATTCACCATGGTGATAAGCACTCTCAGCACTTATCTCATGCAATTCCTGCCCAGTTAAGTGCTTTAACTAGAACTGAATGAGACCACTGAGAAAGCCGCACAGCTGCGATTTGGGGAAGTACTCATCACTGCCAGATCTTACTGGTGACCTCACAATTCACAGAGAGGTTGCCAACCTCCTACATACCGCTAGAGAGTGGATGCAAATTCATTTTACCATGGAAACAAGATTAGTGGAGCAAACTACTCAAGGACCGTAGCATTGGTACTCAGGGAAACGGAAAATCTGCTGCAACTTATTTCCCAGATTTAATTAAAGGTCAAATAAATATAAAAATTAATTTATTTGACAATACTTACTGAGTGCATACTATGTGTTAGGTAATGTGCTAGATGCAGGAAATAAAGCAATGTAAAAAACAGTCATTTAAAAACAGACAATCTGAACTGTCTTTCACAATAGTTAAGGAGTTTACTTATTGCAGATTTTAAGAGCTCTTTCCCATTTGTACCCACATCAACAAAATGTAGGAGTCCTAGTGGTACAGTGGTTAAGTGCTTGGCTACTAACTGAAAGGTTGGCAGTTCTAACCTACCAGCTGCTCCACAGAAGAAAGATGAGGCAGTATGCTTCCATAAAGATTTACAGCCTAGGAAACCCTATGGGGCAGTTCTACTCTGTCCTACAGGGTCATTATGAGTCAGAAATAACCGGACAGCAATGGGTCAGCAAAATGTGAACTTGGTGTTTTAGCTATTTTTTTCCTTCTATTCAGGACTCTAATTCAAATTTTCTCTCCCAGCCTCATTCTAAATGATATTAATATCCAAGGACCTATATTAATGTTTTTCCCCCATTAAAGGAATCAAGAAACCTTATATCAACAAAGCTCTACCTTACATGACATATTTCTTAGCCATGATATTCCAAAATACAAAGGTATGATGAGGGAGAACTTAAAGAACACATACTATTTCTGAACTCATATGAAACTGGAGCTCAAAAATGAGGACTGAACGAGAGTTATATATTTTTGAGTCACTGGTGTATACCAAAAAACCAAACCAAAACCACTGCTGTCGAGATGATTCCAACTCATAGTGACCCTGTAGGACACAGAAGAACTGCCCCATAGGGTTTCCAAGGAGGGCCTAGTGGATTCAAACTGCCGACCTTTTGGTTAGCAGCCGTAGCTCTTAACCACTACACCACCAGGGCTCCCACTGGCATAGAGTCAGGATTTAAGTCATGAGGCTAGACAAAAGAAATGGTTTAAGCCACGTTAAACTACTTCTTGCCTTATTAACTTTTTTTCCTTTTCCTGATATTTCTCTAAGAGGACCAATTGTGCATTTAAGTTTCTCTTCTCTGTGTTGAATTATTATACAACAACTAACTTACAGGACAATCCAACACAGGTTCAACCTTGACCTCTTTTCCTCCCAATCTTTCCTTGTTCTCTTTTCTACATATCCCATCACTGAGTACAGAGGCTAGAAAAGCTAACGTAATGTCAGGCTGATTTATTACAGGTTGCCTTAGGAAGTCACGTACCTAATGAGCTGAAATGATCTGGTATAAACCCTTGACCCAATGCACTCTGCATGCACCAGACCACATCTGGAATACTACATCCATGCATCACGTCTTCAGAAAAACATTTCTAAACTAGAACACATTTAAACAAGAAACTAGGGGTCAGTTAGCTCCAAATTAAACCCAACATCCTTGATAAATATTTAAAAATCTGTTTACACATTTCAAGAAGTAGAGCAATCACCACTCTGAGGCAACCCAGGCTCTTCTATCAAACAGTTGGAACCCTCAGAAAGATTTTCATAAAAGGTGTAGAATGCTTCCTCACCACTACTTTAAACCATGAGTCCTGATGCTGCATCCTATGCATTCTTTCACACTTCAAATATATGGCAAATACTGTTGTGATCCCTCTACTGCACACTGTACATGCTAAGTTACTACAACCATTTCTGATGTGAAATGGGTCCTCTATACTCCTTCATGCTGAACAGGTTACTTTAGATGTTCTCTAGTTTACGAACATCTTTCTTAGGTTGCATTTTCTTTGATTCTAAAGCATGAAGTGAATGCTGAATGGAATTTGTCTTTTGCATGTGGGGTGAGGTGGAATAAGAGACTGTAAGAAAAGGGTTAACACTTGGTTATTTTATAGATACAGCAAACTTAACATGTTCAAAACTGAACTGATCTCCAACCCATCCTCATTGCCCCACATTATTGTCCATCTTACTTATGGTCAATTATATAATTTCATTTGGCATGGGCCAAAAATTCTATTGTAATTCTGAATCCCCCTCTTTCTTTCTAACTGCACATCCAAACATCAGTATGTTCTGTTGGCCTTACCTTTATCCTGAATTTGACCAATTCCACTGCTACCACTGTCAACCTAGCCTGAGCCACTGACAATTTCTCATCTGAATTACTGCATTACGCCTTTTGCACATTAGTCTGTCCTTAGCATAGAATAACAAGATGGCAACTGTTTCATGTATTATTTCTTGTCGTTCTCTGTTAGGAAATATTTCAAACTTCCAGAAAAGTATAGGATAATACACGGCCCAGTTACCCACCACCAAAATTTAACAAATGTTAACAGTGTTATTATATTTGTTAAGTATATTTTTAAGTGTAATAATTTAATGATATGCTTGCAATGGACTCTGCACACCTTCTCAAACTAAATTTCCTTTGCTTTCTCCTCGGAGATTACTATACTGAAGATGATGTGCATCCTTTGCATCCATGTTTTTATATATTTATTACATATGTTTTGCCTTACAAATATTGTTGCAATGAACATGCAACTTACTTAAAAGGGTTCACTCTGGTGGCTGTATTGAGAATAAACTATTAAATGAAAAAGTTGCCTTTGAGTCAACCCTCATTCATGGCGACCCCATGTGTGTTAGAACAATGGCTGATTTTGTCGGAAGATGATTGCCAAGACTTTCCTCTGAGATGCCCCTGGATGTGTCTGAACCACCAACCTTCAGCTAGCAAGCAACTGTGTTAATCATTTGCACCACCAAGGGACTCCAGGGATAGACTACAGAAGGTACAAAAAGCTAAAACAATAATTCAAGTGAGAAACTATCAGTGGCTCAGGCTAGGATGGCAGTGGTAGCTGTGGAACTGGTCAGATTCGGGATAAAAGTAAAGCCAACAGAACATGTTTGGATGTGCAGTTTGAAAGAAAGAGAGGAATTCGGAATCACAATAGAATTTTTGGCCCATGCCAAATGGAATTGGCCATCAATAAGATGAAGAATAATGGGAGACAATGAGGGTAGGTAGGACATCAGTTCAGCTTTGAACAAGTTAAGTTCGCTGTATCTATTAGATCTCAGGTTGAAATGTCAAGTAGGTAGTGTGATTTACAGACCTGGAGCTCAACAGTGATGACTAACCTAGAGTTACATATTTTGGAATCTTTGACATATACTTGGTATTAAAGCCATGAGACTAGATAAGATCACCCAGGGGGTAAGTATAGAGAAGAAAAGAGGGCCCACGACCGAGCACTAGAGCACTAGGGCACACCAGTGTAAAGGAATCCCAGGCAGGCGAAGAATGAATAATTTAGCTTCAGAGGGAGCAGTCAGAGAGATTTGGTGTCCTGGAGGCAAAGGAATAAAGCATGTATCAAGGAGGGTTTGATGAGCTATTCCCAGTGCTGCTCAAGGTGAAATAAGAAGAGGACTGAAAATCAGTAGCCCCATGTGAATACTTGTCTTTGTCAGCTCCACATCCTCTACCCTTTCCATTTAACTACTCTGAAATATGCATACGTATTTGTTTACAAGTCAAATAAAAAGATTAGATACAACTACCATCCTATCCCTTATTTCATTAATGCTCAATGCAAAGTGAAATAGGAAAAATGTCTGACCTCAAAATTCATCACCCATACATATGGATTTTGCAACATTAATATTAATGGCTGAAATCTAGTGTGGTTTGAAAGGAAAACAAATTATTAGGAAAAATAAAATATCTGAGAGCAATCTACCATGACCAAGCAGAAAAGAACAGGGGTGTGATTCTTGTGAAATAAGTAATACACGGGTAACTATCACTTCTGTCTTCTAATTTGGTCATAATAAAGAATAAGAGTTGAGTGATTCTATTTCCACCTAAAGCTTTATTTAAACTCGTCGTACAACTTCTCCTTTACTCTATGTTTTATATTGTTATGCAGCCAAGATATTCAAAATATTTTTGGATGTTGATTCCATCATCTAACAAATGAGCAACTACTTGCAGACTCTTTGCCTTGTCAAATTGAATTAGAACCATATTAATGTCCTTATCTAAGAGCTTGACTGAAAATACTGAACAGGCAGGGCCAAAGACAGAATCGCAATGCTTGCTAGAAACCTCTTCTGGTTGACATTAGTATCCCCAAGATACCTTAATTTAAAGAGTTAGAAACCTACTTAAGTATTCTCATCCTGCATGATTAAAGAATTACTTTTAAAGATAACTACAAAGCATCATAGTTAAAAGAAAAAAATATTTAAAACTCTGAATGAGGAACTTATGATTGAAGTTCAGCTAAAATGCAAAACAGATGGAGAAAACATTTGGAATAAACATGATTACATATCAATTCTGTAAAGAGACTATCACTAAGACCCTAACCCTAACTGTACGTAAATGATACGTACAATTCACATGGGAGGAAAACAAGCAGAGAAATCAGTACAGAACCAAGGTCATTCTTGGCTAGTAATTAAAAGAATGTAAATCCCAACAATCAGGCACAACTCAACTTTTCAAGTAGCAATAAACCAAAAATTAGCAAATAAAAATTATAATAAGTAGTTTGTAAAAACATAGTCAGCCTGGTACCCTCAAATTTCACTGACGGCCTCAGAAATTAGCACCCTCTAGGAATCCTTGTAGAGCCATGTTACCGCTTACATCTTTGAACTCATTAATTGCAGTTTTGCTATTTATTCTTGGGAGATATTCAAAATAAGACCCCTTGCTTTGTTTTATTAAAAGTATTAAAGAAAAATATACCGGATAAATCTGATTAGGACTTTGGAGTAGGGAAGTTCTTCTTAAAGAAGCACTACAAAGCAGCAACCACAGAGGATAATATTTAATTTTTAAAATTGTAAAAAAAATGAAAGCCTTCTCAAAATTCACCATTAAGGAGCCCATTGCTGTCGAGTCAATTCCGACTCATAGTGACCCTATAGGACAGAGTAGAACTGCCTGGTAGGTTTTCCAAGGAGCGGCTGGTGGATTCAAACTGCTGACCTTTTGATTAGTAGCCGAGTTCTTAACCACTACATCACCAGAATCCAACCACTAAGGAAGTAGTTAGAAAAATTAAGGCATATTCAGGAAACACACTTTAAATTTAACTTTATGAAGTCTAATGGCAATATTATATGGTAAAGTGCATGTGATATGTTAAGTTTCTTTAAAAATCATAAAAGTTCTATGCACGCTTTGATTTGAGCTTTTAAAAACAACTTGAACTATAAATACAATCATAGGAAGTAGACTGGTAGTAAATACAGTATACAAGCCCTGGTGGTGCAGTGGTTAAGCGCTCAGCTGTTAACCCACAGGTTGGCAGTTCAAACCAGCTGCTCCACAGGACAAAGATGTGGCAGTCTGCCTCTGTAAAGATTACAGCCTTGGAAACCCTACTGGGCAGTTCTACTCTGTCCCATAGGATCGCTATGAGCTGGAATCAATTCAATGGCAACAGGTTAAAATACAGTATTTCCAAAATAGTACCAGTTGTAACAGTGGTTACAGGTAGTGAAAATATTCCAGATTTCTTATTATGTAGTTAAACTGTTTTCATAAGAAAAACATACATACATTGACCTTGTGTACAAGAAATACACAACCACTCTCCATTAAAATTTTTTCAAAAATTATCAGTAAGTTTAAAGACCTCTTTGATGACCACCTCAATGCTATACCCTTCATTTATCTCAAAAAATAATCACTATTATCAATTTGATTTGATTCCTTCCAGATTTTTTTTCAACTCTTTCTACATACACGTATATGTACCCACAGGAAAATGCTAAATATTGTGAGTTTTTTTTTTAACATAAATAGCAACATAATCTATGCATCATTCTGCAACTGACTTTTTATTGAAACTCAACAATAGAGAAGTATTAAATAAGGCAAATACTAGAGAGATGTGACCATGACTTTAGACAGGAAGGCCTTAAAGAAGCACCAAAATGCAACAATAATACTGTTAAATTTGACCACATTAAAATGAAAAACTACTTTATGACAAAACATCCATAAACAAATCTGACAGATTGAGAGAAAATATTTGTAACATATATACTGTTGTTAGCTACTGTGGAGTTGGCCCCCAGCTCATGCCAACCCCATGCACAACAGGACTGGACCACTGTGATCCGTAGGGTTTTCATTGGCTGGTTTTTCAGAAGTGGTCTACCTTAGTCAGGAAGTTCCACTGAAACCTGTTCAGCATCATAACAACACACAAGCCTCCAATGACAGATAGGTGGTGGCTGCACTGATGTGCATAGGCTGGAATCGAACAAGGTCAGGTCTCCAGCACAGAAGGTACTAATGCCCCCACAACATATATAACAAAAAGATATATTAAAAAAAAAAATCATAATTCTGTGATAGGGAATTTAGTAGAAGAATCTGCAAATCACATGATAGGATATTCACAGGAGAAGAAACCCTGATAGCTAATGACGAGGAAAGATGTTCAATTTGACCAATAATCAGAAAACAAAATGGAAACAACAGCAGAATACCATTTCACAGTCATCTACCTGAAATAAAATTTGAAGTTTGAGAATATCAAGGGTTGGGGAAGAGGCACTCTGAAACTGTCGCTGGGAGAATAACTGGTTGGAACACCCTGGAGAGCAATTCTGCACTACCTTTTCAAGGAAATGGGAGTATTCAATGGCTCAGCAGAAATTCGAGCACAAGAGCACAAGAGAAGGGGCAAATACAAAACTGACAGTGCAGACTGTTTATCATTTAAGAAAAAAGTGGGAAACTCCATAACTGATCTCTGTGTGCAGCAATTTAAAAGAATGGCATGGGGGTTATAAAATACATGTTTTTAAAAGATAAGTGTTTACTCTGAAAATTCTCTGAATGACCTAGGATAAAATGACACATCTGCTCCAGAAAACAGGGACTTATTTGAAGAATTAGGGGCTCTCCTATTATCTACCTAGGCTTTAATCCCATTGGGCCCAAATCAGTTGCTCGTCTCTGCAGTGTGTATTTTATAGCTACTGAAATCTCTTGCTCTTGGGTCGTCACTATGTCACTTCTGTGTATTTGAATGGGGACATGTCAGAGTCCTTTGGGAAATCAGTTCCTAGATGGCATTTTAGTACTCTAAATTTGAGAGGAATTGGGGGAGGATAAAACTGGTGAGAAAACATGACTGGATTGCCTAATAAGCCATTTCCTGGAAGAGAGGGGGTAATTGGTTTCATAGGTTTTCTCTCAGACCCATTTCAACAAATTAGTGTACAAATTGCACTAGTACATTACTACTTATGTTAATCTAATTTAAACTTTTGCATTTGTTTAATTAATTTCAAAAACATCCATTAGGTAGAATCTTGAAAGGTCTAGAAAACTGTTTAATGCATTAGTCAAAACATTTTCTATTTCTCATCTCCATTTTATTTAACAAACATCTTTATAGTACTATGCTGTCAGAGGATCTTCGAAGTATCTTATTGTATTTTAAGAGATGAAGAAAGTGAGGTGCTAAGACTTTAAGTAAATTGTTCAAGGTCACCCAGCTAGTAGTAGGAGGGCTTGAGTTCAAACCCACACACTCTGTCCCTTGAGCCTATGCTCTCAATTAAGGGAGCCACGAGTACTCTGAAAGTAAGCTCCTTTGCTCTGGCATTTCAGTTTCAAACATTAATGACTCAGGCTTTTTTCCCCAAAAATTTAGTAATAATTTTTTTTTTTAATTACTCAGTTTTAGCTGCATTTAAAATGTCTTTTTCCTAAATGGACCTTTTTTAAAATTTAGGTTGTATCTGTTTTGGGGGGTAGGGATAGGTCAAATATTCATAAAGTGACAATTTCATACAATCCAACCGATCTGGAAGAAACCTTAAACATAATGGAAAAAGCAAAGAATGTGGTACTGGAAAACCAAACTCAGTAACTACTCCATCACATGGGACCTGTGGGACCTTAATAAAGTAACATAAGCTCATTTGTCCTTATTTTTCTCATACTTAATGTGGGAATACTAAGGCCTGTTGATCATGGCCATCTGTGAAATAAACAATTTAATCTGTAAAAAGTGTTCATCAATTATAATGTGCAAAACAAACACCAGTTACTATTCTAGACAACAGTGTCTAAGCCCTAATTACAGAAGGTGGACAGTTGGAAACCATTTGCGTAACTCAAAATACGATTCCTAGAAAAACAACCCATCTCAGGAAATTGTAACTGAAATTATCCTTGGTAGGGTTTTGAGTTGGGTATATAACTTAACCTCTGTAAGCAACAAGTTTCTTAGCTGTTAAAATGCAGACAATGAAAGTACATGCCTTTTAGAATTGCTGTGAGGAATAAAAGATAAATATAGCAAATGCATATCACTATGCCTGACAAATAGGACAAAATTTGGAGTCGCTATTTTCATTGTCATTATGCTCATACAAGGATAAGCCAAAGTTCTGGAGACTATCAATATAGGAACCCCAGAACTTAGTACCTATTGAGGTACTAGGTTCTGCTATGTTGAACCTGAAATGCACTCTAAAAGGTCTCATTCTAACAACAGAGTTGTTTACCAGTTGCCACCTGGTAATCTACCTCCAAAAAAGCAGCCACTGAAACCTTATGGAGCACAGTTCTACTCTGACTCATACGGGCTCACCATGAGTTGTAGTCGACTTGAAGTCAACTGGTTTAACAACAGAACTTCTGCTTGAAATAAGCATGAAATAAGTTACCTACACTCAAGAAGTAAATTGCTTCAATATAAGCGTCAACATGGGAATGATGATAGCATGCTTCATGTAAGTAGCTCTTCAAACAAAATAATCCAAACAGCAAGTTATTTCTGCAATATTAAAATATTTTAATATTATGTTTATAAAGCAGCTGCACGAACACACAACATATCCTGTCTCCAAGTTCTTTGGTTTTAATGAAACAGGAATTAAGAAACGACTTCTGAGAAATAAGTCTCACATAGATTTGCTCTAGAACATTTTGAACTTGAGCCATTTATTTCTAATAACAGAAAAAGTCAGAAGTCCTGCATTGCTGTGCGCATCCCTGCCGCAAACTCCCTCTCTTACTTCTTGGTAAAGTTATTTAAGCAATCTGAGTTTCTGTTCCCTCATTTGTAAAGTAAGGACATTGAACAGAGAATTCAATTTCAAACATATTTATTAAAAAATTACCACATGCTCTGGGCTAATACCAGGAACAAAGGTTGGGTATACATGTGGTATTCTGGAGATATTCGTGGCTTAGTAGACAAGATAAAAATAATGAAAATAATTATAAGTGAGAATGACTATTAAGATGCTATCTAGAAAGAAATTCTATTTTTAAGCAACTTACTGGTAGAAAACACATAGAAATGCTATATAAATTCTTACCTGAACTTGCAAAAATGTAAGGAAATTTCCCATGGGCCAAAAGGGAAGAGAAAATGGGTGGAGGGGGAAATAACTGTCCTAAATTCTTGGCTAATACCTCAATAGCCTTGGGGCTTTCTCCAGTCTCAGTAACCTAAAGCAAGGGTCAGCAAACTTTTCTGTAAAGGACAGATAGTAAATATTTTAACTTTTGTGGGACAGTTGGTCTTTGTTGCAAGTATTCAGTTTTGCTGTGTAGTGTGAAAGAAGCCATAGTCAATATGTAAATGTATGAGCTTGGCTGTGTTCCAAAACAAATTTGTTTATGGATGCTGAAATTTGACTTTTATGTGATTTTTATGTGCTGTGAAATATTTTTATTTTGATTTTTCTTCCTAACCATTTAAAGACATAAAAATCATTCTTAGTTCTTGTGCCCTACAAAAAACACGTGGCAGACCAGCACTGGCCAACAGGCCATAGCTTGCTGACTCCTGACCTCGCTGCTTGAGACCATTCAGAATTAGGAAATAAGGTCTTAGGCCCACATAAGTTGAAGTCTTAGAACTACATCCTCTTGTGAATCCATGGTGGGCAAAAAGAATCCAACTACTGCCACAACAGACACCAAAAACAGCTCTGGGAAAAAAAGTAGAAACCATAGGTCCGCCCTGATACAGGTTTGGGATTAAATTTTATATGCAGTGTGGGTGGTCCAAGTATGCCCAAACTGAGAAATTAACCTAAACTTTGGTCTGAGCCTGGCGTTTACCATAAGGTGCCTGGAATAAACAAATACAAAATGTCTCTGGAACAGTACATCTCAAATCAGGCCTCAGAGAATTTCAACAAATTAAGTACCACTGAAGACCAGCTCAGTATCCAAAGTTATACATGGAAAAAACAACCCACAAAAACAAGTATCAAAACCCCATAAACATCAGCAGTTCATTGAACAATTTGACAAACTACAAATTACATGGTAAAAGAATCAAGGGCATAAAAGAAGAAATCCAAAACATAACAAAAGAAAAACACACTCTGAAAAACGAAGATAAAAAAGAAACACACAGAAATTCAATGGATATTAAACATTTGAAGAGAGATTTCACCAATTCTAGCTGTCTGTTGAAGGAAAGATTTTCAGATTGAGCAAAAAATAAAAACCAGCTCTATGCTTCTTGCAATTTGCACACTTAAGCCATAATAACACAAACAAAAAGTTGAAAATGGGGAATTTAAAAAGACATAACAAGCAAATATTAACCTAAAGAACTGCATAGCAAAATTAGTATCAGATAAAATGGATATAAAATACCCAATAGCATTATGAAAATAAAGAGGCTTCTGGATAAGAAAATAATTCACCACAATGATGCAACAAATAGCCTCAAAATATATGATGATGTTGACTGCAATATATAGAAATACTGAAAAATCAAACATTAATAGACTGTATATAGGTTTCTTTCTAGACTCTATTAAGTTCCATTGCTCTATATGTGTAAGCATATGTGCTAATACAATATGGTCTTGATTAGAATAACTTTAAAGTCAGTCTTGAAATCAGGTTTTGGAAGTCTTCCAAATTTGTTCATTTTACAAATTATTCCGGCAATTTCTAGGTCCATTTAATTTTCACATAAATTTGAGAATATAGTTGCCATTTTCCA
This sequence comes from Trichechus manatus latirostris, assembly GCF_000243295.1. Classification (NCBI taxonomy): domain Eukaryota; kingdom Metazoa; phylum Chordata; class Mammalia; order Sirenia; family Trichechidae; genus Trichechus; species Trichechus manatus. The sequence continues at coordinate 8,674,886 of NW_004444057.1, read as the reverse complement.
CCAAAAAAAAAAAAGTCAATTGACATTGTAAGGAGCCCTGGTGCCACAGTAGTTAAGAGCTTGGTTGCTAACCAAAAGGTTGGCAGTTTGAATCCATCAGTTGCTCCTTGGAAACCTTATGGGGCAGTTCTACTCTGTCCTATAGGGTCGCTATGAGTCAGAAGTGACTTGATGGCAATAGGTTTTTTGACACTGTAATGATTCCACAGTCCAATTTGGAAAGAATAAGTATCTCAACAAAATTGAGTCTTCCAATCCATGAATATGGTATATCTCTCCATTGATTTAGGCCTTTCACTTTTTCCTAAGCAATGTTTTATAATTTCAGTGAACAGGTTTTATACTTATCTTAATAATTTTTTATTTAAACATTTCAGGTGTTGACGCTATTGTAAATGCAATGCTACCTTTAATTTCAATTTCCAATTTTTATTGCTATTTTTGTTTTGTTTGTTGTGTCACTGAGTCCATTCCAACTCATAGAAACTCTACGTGACAAAGCAGAACTGCCCCATAGAGTTTCCTAGGTTAAAATCTTTGCGGGAACAGATTGCCAGGTCTTTTCTCCCATGCAGTAGCTGGTGAGTTCAAACACTGATCTTTTGGTTAACAGCTAAGAACTTAACTGTTGCACAACCAGGTCTCTTTCTTTTATTGCTATACATAGAAATATATGTGTATGCAAAGAAATATATATATATATACTACATATATAATACATGAATACATACTTACATACACATATATACATGTACGTATACATATACAGGCATCACATCTTGTTATCTTGCTAAACTCACTTGTCAGTTGTTTTAGTAGCTATTTTATAGAGTCCTTAGGATTTTCTATGTACAGGATGATGGTTTCTGCAAATAAACGCAATTTTACTTCTTTTCCAATCTGTATCTATATGCCTTTAACTAACTTCTTTCCTTCCTTCCTTCCTCCATTCCTTCCTTCCTTTCTTTCTTTCTTCTCTTTCTTAACGCACTATCTAGGATGTCCAGTGCAATGCTGAATAGAAGTGGTCAGAATGACAGTCTTGTCTTTTTCCTGACAATGGGGGCAAAAACAGAGTCACTAGTCTTTTACTACTAAGAATATTAACTGTAGGTTTTTCATAGATGCCCTTTAACAGGTTGAGGAAGTTATCTTCTAGTTTTAGTTTGCTGAGAGTTTTTGTAAACATAAATGAATGTTAAATTTTGTCAATTTTTCTCCATCTTAGTGAGATTATCATATAATTTTTTAATCTTTCATTTGGTTCATGTGAACAGAACTAATTTTTTTTTTTTTTTAATGTTAAACCTTTTTGCATTCCTGGGATAAACTCTATTTGATCATGATGTATTACCACTTTTATCTATTGCTAGATTTGATTTGTTAATATTTGTTAAGGATTTTGGTGTCTATCTTCATGAGGGATGGGGCTGTAGTTTCTTTTTTGTAATGTCTTTATCTGTTCCATATCTGTAGAATGCTGGCCTCATAAAAAATATTGGGAACTTTTACCTCCTCAAACATTACTGAAGGGATTTGTATCATTTCTTTCTTTAATGTTTGATAGACTTCACCAATGAAGCCATCTGGGCCTGGGATTTTCTTTGTGGGAAAAATGTTAAATACAAATTTCTGTAGATATTGGGCTCTGAAAGGAGCCCTGGTGGTGCAGTAGTTAAAGCACTTGGCTGCTAACCACAAGGTTGGCAGTTGGAACTCACCAGCTACTCTGTGGGAGAAAGATATGGCAGTCTGCTTCTGTAAAGATTACAGCCTTGGAAACCCTGTGGGGCAGTTCTACTTTATCCTATAGGGTCATGATGAGTTGGAATCAACTCAATGGCAAAGGGTTATAGGGCTTCACAGATTTTCTATATTTTTAAGTCAATTTGTTAATGTGTGTATTTCAAGGAATTTGTGCACTTCATCTCATTAAAAGCTTTTTTAGCATATAGTGATTTACAATATTTCCTTATTTTAATTCCAAAGAATCTGTAGTGATACCTGCCTTTCATTCCTCCTACTACTCAATCTAGCTAGATATTAATTTTAGTGTTCTTTTCAGAAACTTATTTTATCCACTCTTCATTTCATTGATTTTTTTCTTTTCCCTATATTATTTCCTTTTCTCTATAGATTTTGCATTTGATTTTCTCCTATTTTTCTAATTTAAGATGGACCTATCTTCTTTATCTATTCTTTAACCTATCTATCTTCTATTTAATGCTATGAATGTTATAAAATTTCCCCATAAGCACTGCACTAACTGCATCCCACATATTATGATATATTGGCTTTGCATTTTCATTCAATTCAAAATATTTTCCAGGTTCTTAAGATTTCTTCTTTGAACCATGTGTTATTTAGCAGTGTTTGTTTCATTCCAAATATTTGGTCATATTTTCAGATGTCTTTTGGTTGTTGATTTCTATTAATCCACTGTTGGCAAACACACCCAGTATGTTTCCAGTTGTTTTAAATTTGTTGAGACGATATTAATGATGCAGCATACGAGTTACCTTATCAACTGTTCCATGTGCACTAGACACAATATTTTCTCTATGTATAAAATAGATCATGTGGGTTGATGATACTGTTCATTTATTCCTTTTTTAAATTTCTCTCTATCTGCTCTATCAATTGCTGAGAGATGAGTAAGTATCAAAGGAAAAAAAAATACAGTCTAACAATACCAGCAGCTGGTTGGTATGGATGTGGGAAAATACTCAGCTAATAAGAGGATTAAAATCACCATGAAGAACAACTTGACAGTATTTAGCAAATATGAAGATGTGTATCTCCACAAACCAAAATCTTAATGATAGGTATATACCCAAGGAAAACTCTTGCACACGTGTGCATGAGACTCGCAAAAGTATGATCATTATTGCATTGCTTACAATAGCAAAAAATAAGAAAAAGAAAAAATTAGTATACATGATCAGAACAATGGATTAATTGTATTCAAACAATGAAATAACATACTGCAATTTAAAGAACTACATGTGTCAACTTGGATAAATTTAAAAAATACAATTTGGATTCAGAAAAGCAAGTTCTAAAACCATTTGTACAGTATGATTTCATTTATGCAAATTTTTAAAATACAAAAGAATGCTATATATTGTTTCTGGATACATACATATGTAATAAAATTATAAAAATATGCATGGAATGAATATACATACAAATTTGAGAATAGTGGTTACATCTGGGCACTCAGAAAAGAAATGGACTGGGGGAGGAGTACCATGGGGTCTTCAACACTATGTGCAAATTTAAAAATAAAGATATAAACCAAAAATGACAAAATGTTAACATCTGTGAAATCTGGGTGTTAGCTGTGTTGATCTCTATATTTTTCCGTATATTTGAAAAATTTGTAATTACGATCTAGGTGTAGCTTTTATAAACCATTAAAAAAGCCTAAAAACTTAATGGAAAAATGGACAGAGATTATGCACAAGTAATCCACAGAAGACAAAATGTAAATTATGGAAAGAAACGTTAAAAAATTAATGAAATTTTTTTAATATAAAAAGATTATTAATATCCACTATGGATAAGAATATATACTCTTAGGTACTGTTGGTGAGTGTAAATTGGTCTAGCATTTTTGGAAGGTGATTTGGCAGGATATATCAAAATATTAATTCCACAAGCCCTTAGATCCCCCTCCCCCAAGATATCATTTCCAGGATATCAAAAGATATCATTTCCAGGAACATCTATTGAAGATATACACAAGTGTGCAGAGATAAGCGTAAATGGTCATATAATGTGGAATTATTGTTATTTGTATTAGTGTAAAACTGGCGCTAACTTAAAATCTAGCAATATGGGAATCTTTCATAATGGCCACTACCATGCACACTACAGGGACAGCCTCCCATAACTGAATCCATGTGAAGAGCATCCCTGGGAATTTTGCTGTGCATATGTCAAGCTTCATGTAGCCAGCCTGATACCATGTTCCCAGCTCCTCCCTAGAGCAGTGGTTCTCAATGCTGGGCAACTGAGCATTTGGCTACATCTGTGACATTTTTGGTTGTCACAACTAGGAAGGTGCTGTTGGCATCTAATAGGCAGAGGCCAGGGATGCTGCTTAAAATCCTTCAATGCACAGGACAGCCCTCACAATAAAGAATTATCTGGTCCAAAATGTCATGAGTGTCACAAAAAAAAAAAAAAAAGGACCAGACTTACTGGTCTGACAGAGACTGGAGAAACCCCGAGAGTATGGCCCCGGGACACCCTTATACCTCAGTACTGAAATCACTCCTGAGGTTCAAAGATTAGAGAGGCCCATAAAACAAAAAAGGGGCACACCAGTCCAGGGGTAAGCACAAGAAGGCAGCAGGGGACAGGAAAGTTGGTAATGGGGAACCCAAGTTTGAGAAGGGGAGAGTGTTGACATGTCGTGGGGTTGGCAACAAATGTCACAAAACAATATGTGCATTAATTGTTTAATGAAAAACTAGTTTGCTCTGTAAACTTTCATTTGAAGTACAATTAAAAAAAAAAAACCTCATGAGTGTCAAGATTGCGAAACCCTGCTCTGGAGTAATTTACTTGCAGGACTCCTCTAACCTTAACTACAACCAATGATGTAGGAGGTATTTTTCCTCATTTTAAATATGAAGAAACAGAGTCTCAAAGAGATTAAATACATTACTCAAAGTAACAAATCTAACAGGTGACAGAGCTGCTTACTCTTAACCAAGAGATTATACTGCCAGTCTGAATAAATTATTGTGTTCCCATATGAATGGAATATGATATAGCTGCTTTTTAAAGGTAGATTTATATAAATGGCATGAAAATGATGTCCAGGCCACAGATCTGGAGAAGATATTTTTAATGTACATAGCTAATAAATATTAGTATTCAAATTTTATAAAAATCTCCTATAAATCAATAAACAAGTGAAAAAAGTTACAGAAGACATGTAATATATAATTCCATTTACACTGTACAAATAAAAATAAGTGTGTAAAAATATCATATATGTTATTAATCTATGCATCTAAACTCCCAAAAATGCCAGCAATAGAATTGTCCTCAAAAATGTTTATAAATATTCATTCAGAAAATTTGAACATATTTTGTTGATGAAAGCATATGGTGACTTATGATCCCCTGAAATAATAATAACTGAGTTGGTAATAACTGGGAGAGAATGGCAGGGATGGTAATAGTTTTAGTGATACCATGGAATGTCACTGATAACATATGAATTATGACAGGTCTCAGTTACTTGCAAGGTCTGTTACAATGATTCTTTTAAGCATTTAACTGAAATTTGGCAAATATATATATCACGTGATGGGCAATCTTATTAGATCATTGTGTTCTTTGGTAATTAAGGAATCTATTTTCTGGGAATCCCCTTAATTTAGAAAAAGTAGATCCAAAATACTCCAGATGAAATTTCTTCTATTCCACACATGTGGAACAGCAAAAAAAAAAAGGAGAGGGGAAGCAGGGGAGAGCAGTAAGCTGAGATAATTTAAATTGACTTCAAAAAACAGGAGTCGTGTTCATTGGAAGGCCCTTCATTTTTCTGTACAGCTTGATAGATTTCAGATTGTAAGCCTGACGGGTGAAAGAAGGAGAGCTGAACAGTTCGGCATACTACAGGGTGAAGAATTCAGACCATGTGGAAACAATCCTGAAAGAAAAGGGGGGAGATCAAAGATGGAAAGGGGAGAAAGCTTCTGAGACAATGAGGAACGAGAAGGCTTGGCACCCTGTAATATGAATATGCCTCTATTCCACAACACCCTAAGTTTTAAGCAAAATCCCCTCCAACTCCTGAAGCGACTGGTATGAATATATTTCTCAGGAAAGCAATGAAGCAGTTGAATGTTCTGTGCAGGCTGACGTGGAGGAAACACCAGAAAACATTCAAATGCAGGAGCCAGGGAAGGAGCCTGGAAAGGATGTTCACTCTCTTCCCTCCCTACTCCAAGCTCTAACAGAAATCTTGAGCCAGGGCTGAGAACCTCATTTACTGAGGAATGTGACACTTCCAGAAATTTCCTGGAGATCTCAGGGGGAAGAAGGTCCTCAACTGACAGCTGCATCATATTTTATATAGTGTCTACAAGTCCTCAGGAAATGTCTTGATAAAAACACACCAAACTTTTCTGAAGTAAACTCTATGGAAGGTTTTGGTATTAGACATGGAGAATGAAGGGACATTTCTCTTATTTAAACATTCAATTCTGTGTCATTTTAGTATTTTACAACAAACAATAGTTACCTTTTTTAATCTTAAAAAAGAACTGTGAAAAGACAATATGGAATGACTGCTGAACAAGCTAAGACAATCTGAGATTCTATCATCCAAAGTACATTGTCTAGGTCAAGAAAAGGAGTCCTGGGTGGTACAAATGGTTAATGCACTCAGATGCTAACTGAAAGGTTGGAGGTTCAAGTCGACCCAGAGACAACTCAGAAGAAAGGCCAGGAGATCTATATTCTGCATTAGTCCGGTAAGCTCTGCTGAAACCTGTCCACCATGGGTGACCTTGATATATGGTTTTGCCTTTTGTAGACTCTCATACAAATAAAATTGAACAATATGTAGTCACTTGTGTTTGATTCTAATATTTATCTGTTTTGTGGAATGTATCAGTAATTTGTTTCTTTTTATTGCTGAGGAGTATTCCACTGTATGAATATATCATAATTTCTTTTTTTTCCAATTTGGGGCTATTGTGAATAAACTGCTATGAACATTCAAGCATAAGTCTTTATGTAAGCATAGGTTTTTCTTTCTTGGGGAAATATCTAAGAGTGGAATTACTAGATCAAATGTAAGTATATTTAACATTACAGGAAAATGCCATATTGATTCCCAATGTGACTCTGCCATATTATATTCTCTCAGCAGTTTATGACAGTTCCAGTAGCTCCACATTCTGGCCAATTTTAGGCTTTTTTCATTTTTTTTTTTAAGTACCCCTGGTGGCGTACTGGTTAAATGCTTGGCTGCTAACCGAAAGTTGGCGGTTCAACCAGCCACTCTGTGGAAAAAAGATGTGGCGGTCTGCTTCCGTAAAGATTTAGACTTGGAAACCCTATGGAGCAGTTCTACTCTATCCTATAGGATTGCTATGAATCAGTATTGACTCAACGGCAATGGGTTTTATTGGGCGTAAATGGTATTTCATTGTAGTTTTAATTTGCATTTTCCTAATGACTAATGATATTGAGCATCCTGTTTCATGAGCTTATTTTCATTTGAATATTTTCTTTAAGAAACTGTCCGCTTAAATATTTTACCCACTTTCCATTGGGTTGTCTGTCTTATAATGAAGAGAGTTTTTCATACATTCTGGAAACAAGTACTTTATCAGAGAGAATTTTTTTCAAATATTTTCTCTCATTCTAGGAATTGTCTTTTCATTTTCATGTCAGTGTCACTGAAAAAGAAAATTTTAATACGGAAGACGTCTAAATTATCCATTTTTTCTTTTATAGGTATGTTTTCTTTATCTTACCTAAAATATTTTTTACCTGTGCCAAAGTGAAGATTTTCTCCTAAGTTTTCTTCTGCTGGTTTGATTTTAGCTTTTCTATTAGGTCTACAAACTATTTTGAGTTAATGTTTGTGGCTGGTATAAAGGAGAGGTCAAGATTCATATTTTTCCATATAGATGTCTAATTCCTCCAACACCACTGAATCATGTTGGTAATTTTATTGAAAGTCAATCATATATGTGTAGATCTACTTTTGGACTGCTTTATTTCATATGTTTGACTTTGTGCCAATGCCACATCATCTTGATTACTGAAGCTGTATAGCATCAACTGAAAGTAGACAGTGTAAGTCCTCCAATTGTATTTTCTTTTCAAAATTGTTTTGGCTTTTCTAGGTCCTCTGCAGTTCTGTAAATACTAAAATCAGCTTTTCAGTTTCTACCAAAAAAAAAACTTGATAATTTTTTATTGTGATTGCATCAAAATCTATAAATCAATATGAGAATGACTTCTTAACAAAATTGAGTTTTCTGATTCATGAGCTTGATATCCACTTATTTAAGTATTTTTTACTTTCTGTCAGTAATGTTTTGCCATTTTCACTATACAGGTCTGGCACATATTTTGTTAAGTTTATGTATAAGTATTTCATATTTTTGATCACCTTAAATGCACTGTAAATGGCATTTTAATAAATTTCAACTTCTGCGTTCTTAGAAGCATGCAACCTACCTCATCTGACTCAAGAGGAAATAGAAATCTCAACAGACCCATAACAAATGAAGAGATTGAATCAACAATCAAAAACATTCCAACAACAACAAAAATCCCTGGACCAGATGGCTTAACTAGGGAATTTACCAAACATTTAGAGAAGAAATAACACTAACCCTGTTCAAACTCTTCCAAAAGGTACAGAAGGAAGAAATACTCTCTTACTCGTTCTATAAAGCCAGCATTACCATGATACCAAAGCTAGACAAAGAACAAAGACACCACAAGAAAAGAAAGCTATAGGACAATATGCTTATGAATATAGATGCAAAAAATTCTCAACAAAATACTAGTGAACAGAACCCAACAGCATATTAAAAGAACTATATACCATGACCAAATGGGATTTATTCCAGGAATGAAGGATGGTTCAACATTAGACAATAAATGTAATACACCACATCAATAGAACAAAGGAAAAGAACCACATGATTATTTCAACTGATGCAGAAAAAGCATTTGATAAAACACAACACCCTTTCTTGATAAAAGCATGCAACAAGGTAGGAATAGAAAGGTAGCTCCTCAGTATGACTAAGAGCATTTATGAAAAGCCCATTGCTAACATTATACTCAATGGAGAAAGATTGAGTGTTCCCCTTAACACTGGGAACAAGACAAGGATGCCCACTCTCTCCACTCCTATTGAATATTGTATTAGAAGTTCTAACCAGAACAATAAAGCAAGAAAGAGAAATAAAAGGTATCAAAATTAGAAAGGAAAATATAAAATTATCTATATTCACAGGTGACATGATCTTGTATACAGAAAACCACAAAGAATTCACAAAAAAGCTTCTACAGCTAAAAGAGCAATTTAGCAAAGTTGTAGGGATCAATACACGAAAATCAGTTAGATTGCTACACCAGCAGTGCAAAATCTGAAAATGAAATTAAGAAAACAATTCCATTCACAATAGCATCTAAAAGCATCAAACACCTAGGAATAAACTTAACGAGGACTGTGAAAGACCTACAGTGTTGAAAGAGATCAAAGAAGACTTAAATAAATGCAAAGACACCCCGCGTTCATGGATTGAGAGACTTGATATAGTTAAGATGTCAATACTTCCCAAAGCAATATACAGATTCAACACAATTCTGATCAAAATTCCAACAACCTTCTTTACAGAAATGGAAAAAACAATCCTCAATTTTCTATGGAAAGGCAAGAGAATAGCCAAAGCAATTCTGAAGAAGAAGGAAAAAGTAGCAGGACTCGCACTTCCTAATTTCAAAACATTCTATACAGCTATAGTATTTCAAACATCTCTGCTAAGTCAAATTCAGGCAACAAAAGATTTTCATCACATATGCAGGCACACGCGAACACACATACACATATGGCTTTGAATTTCACATGCAGCTTTACCAGCTGCCTGACTCAGGTAACCTACTCCATCTCCCTGAGCATCAGCATTCTTACAGACAAAATGGAGTGACAGCATTTACTTTAGAGGATTGTTGTGAAAAAGCTAGTCAGACCTTTTGACAGTAGAAATACAGCATATGGTAGTATTCAGTCTACCCCCTGTCTGTCAGTTTGTCTTACTGTGGTGGCTTGTGTGTTGCTGTGATGCTAGAAGCCACGTCACCAGAATTTCAAATACCAACAGGGTCATCCATCATGCACAGGTCTCAGGAGAGCTTCTAGACTAACACAGACTAGACAGGAAGTCCTGGCAATCTACTTCCAAAAATTTGTCAGTGAAAACGTTATGGACAACAACAGAATATTATCTGATATGATGCTGGAAGATGAGTCCCCTAGGTTGGAAGGCACTGAGAATATATGGCAGCTGCAGCAATGGATTCAAGCACACCAACAATGCTAAAGATAGCACAAGACCAGGCAACCTTCAGTTCTATTGTACTTGGAGTTTCCATGACTTGGAGTTGACCCATGGCAACTAACAACAAGTGTAAATAGTAGCTACCATATTCTGGACTTCAGCTCTTCCTTTCTTAAAATCAACAGAAAGGGGAAAAAGATCACCTCTATTGGCTTATTTTCCTTTATTGATTTAATGAAAAAAGATAAAAATATGGCTTGCCATCTGCCCTTGTAGGTATGATTAGTGGAAGAATCTAGTACATTATCTGTCCTTCACAGGCATGTTTCTTGTCATTTACTATCTACCACTGTCACAGCACAAAAAAAAAAAAGTATTCTTATGTTTTCATATATGTACAGTTTATTAGCATTTTCAAAATGTATGACTTAAAGAGTATCCCAAATTATTAAGAAGTAAAATAACAGGCATGTCCAAACAGATTTGTGCATTAGGCAGTAACATTAAATTAGGAAATTATTATTTCATTTACAAAAAAAAAATTATAATAGGTTTCCTTCAAATAGCAACAATGAATAAGGAAGACCGAAGAAGAACTGATGCCTTTGAATTGTAGTATTGGCAAAGAATATTTAATATACCATGGACTGCCAGAAGAATGAAAAAAATCTGTCTTGGAAGAAGTACAGCCAGAATGCTCCCTAGAAGCAAGGAAGGCAAGGTTTGTCTCACGTACTTCGGACATGTTATCAGGAAGGCCAGTCCCTGGAGAAGGACATTATGCTTGGTAGAGGGTCAGCGAAAAAGAAGACTCTCCATGAGATGGACTGACACAGTGACTGCAACAATGGGTTCAAACACAGCAATGACTGTGAAGATGGCACAGGACCGGGCAATGTTTTGTTCTGTTGTGCATGGGATCACTGTTAGTCAGAACCGACCTAATGGCACCTAATAACAACAACAATATAGTGCCTCAAATATACAATTCAGTTAAGTGTTTGTTTGAATGGGTCACTTTCTAAAAAGTTTGTAGGCATACTATAGTCAAAAAATTTTTTGAAAATGCAATTTATAAACTGTAAAATACTTTTAAAACCTATATTACTATTATGGCTATAACCATTTAATTATTGTGGTAGTCCTCCACTTCTTTTCTCTTTTGTTATTTTGTATTTTTTAAACTCTCCAATACTAATTTATTTCAATCCATTTGAGAATAATGGAAATAGGCAAGGACTGAACACAGAATTGAATGTGTATCTTCTACAGCAATAGGTAATAGAATGAAATGAGAGGATTAAGTAGACAGTTGATTATGCCGTTCTAATATAGAGTCTGATGTATTCCTTTACAAGCCTATGGTGAGTTATTAATAGGTTCAGAACACGTAAGATCACGTGACCACGGACCCAAAAATTGGACACTGTGCACTCGTGGAGACTCCACAGCCAAAGGCAAGAGCAGGCAAGTTATTAGAACACTTACTAAAATACTACAACTGAGCTAACTATAGACAAATACTTTGGAGACCTTTTAAACCATATTAATGTGCAGTGTTAGGCTATCCCTAAGGAACTTTTTTAGGATGTTATTCCAAAAGCATTTCAAATGGAAATAAGGGTTTTCCGTATTCCTAAGCTTAAAACACACTCTAAAAGTGCATCAGTGGATTTATTTCTCCTCTTTTATGTTCCCACCTACTGACCCCCTTCATGACTCTACATCTTCTTAGGAAGGTTGTACGAATTCACACAAACGATATAAACCCTTGGGGCTTGACAAGGAAAGGAACTATAGAAACTGAAAATGCAAAATAAACAATCGTGGGAATTAAATTAACTATCAATAATCTTCCTTGAATTTACCATTTTATCAGCTAAGACCTGGACCTAGCTTTTAGGTGAGGTTGGTATGCTTGTCTCGTTCATTTTACTCTGACCACTCCACAGGCATCTCTCCTGATAAAATTCTTAAACATTGTTTCACCCCCAAAGCTCAGACTGAATAAGATACTACATTACAGGGATGAAAATTTGCTTTGATTCTGACCTATAGTCAACTTAAGCAGAAGACAGTCAAGCACTTTTTTAAAAAAGCAAAACTAAACTAAACTAAAACTATGAAGACTTTCCTTGTATACTTCCACACTTTATTATTCAAAAACAAGTACTTCTTATTTTGTGTATCTCCAGACGAATGGCTGGGATTACTTATTTTCGTAAATACTTTATGAATCTTAAACCTTGTCAATAATTTGAAATTGTCCATTTAAACATTATAATATGGGCTATCTGTAGCTAATATTACTCCTTATTAATCAACAGGGTGTTCACAAAATAGCCCCAAATAACTGGTCTCATAATAATCATTTTCAGAGGGTAAAGGAAAAAAAAAACAAAACTTCTACATTAAGATGAAAACTCTCCCAAAATTCATCTACAGATTAAGCACAATCCCTATCAAAATCTCAGTAGGCTTCTTGTAGATACTGACAATCTTATACTAAAATTCATATGGAAATGCAAAGGATTCAGAACAGGCAAAACAATTTTGAAAAGGAAAATTAAATTTGAAAGACTTAAATTTTTTTAATTCAAAACATTATCGAGCTACATACATCTAGACAGTATGGTACAATACTATGCAATAATAAAGAACAGTGATGAATCTGCAAAACATCTTACAACAGGGATGAACCTGGAAGACATTATGCTGAGTGGAATAAGTCAATTCCAAAAGGACAAATATTGTACGAGACCATTATCATAAAAACTCAAAAAAATGTTTACATACAGAAAAATAACCTTTAAGAGTTACCAGGGAGTGGAGGGGAAAACCTGGTGACATCATGGTTAAGAGTTTGGCTGCTAACCAGAGGATCAACAGTTCGAATCCACCAGGCACTCCTTGGAAAACCTGTGGGGCAGTTCTACTCTGCCCTATAGGGTCGCAATGAGTCGGAATGGACTCAATGGCAATGGGTTTTTTTTTTTTTTTTTTTTTAGGGAGCAGAGGGCTGGGGAGGGGAAACCCCTAACTAGATAGTAGGCATGTGTTAATTTTGGTAAAGGGAAAGGCAATACACAACGTAAGAGAAGTCAGCAGAACTTGACTAAGGCAAAGGAAGCCACTGAGAGACGGGAAAACCAGATGGATGGAAACGGGGAAGGGAGAGGAGGAAGGGCAGATGGCTGACACACTGCAGAGACTGCAACCAATGTCACAAAAAAATCTGTGTATACATTTTTTGAATGGGAAACTAATATGCTCTGTAAACTTTCACCAAATCACAATACAAAAAACCAAACCTGTTGCCGTCAACTGCATTCCAACTCATAGTGACCCTATAGGACAGAGTAGAACTGCCCCACAGTGTTTCCAAGGGGCGGCTGGTGGATTCGAACTGTCAACCTTTTAGTCAGCAGCAGTCTGGTATTGACATAAGGGTAGACATATACATCAAAAGGAAAGAAATGAGAGTATAAAATTAATCCCTTACATTTATGGTCAAATAATTTTTGACAAAAGTATCATGGCATTTCATGTGGGAAAAGACAGTCTTTTCAACAAATGAAGCTGGGACAACTGGATATATGCATGAAAAGAAACTAATTTAGGCCCTTATCTCACACCATATACAAAAACTAACTAAATGGATCTTAGATCTAAATGTAAAAACTGAAACTATAGAAGAAAACATAAGAGAAAGTCTTTATGACCTTTGATTAAACAAAGAGTTCTTAGATACAACAAAAAAGCACATTGTATTCAAAAAAAACAAAAGGTTAAGTAGATTTTATCAATTTTTTTTTTTTAATTGGCTTTAAAAAATACCACTAAACAGTGGGATAATTTGGAAAAAGTGAGAATGGTTGTACAACTTGAAGACTGTAATCAATGCCATTGAATTATACATGTAGAAACTGATGAATTACTGTATATTTTGTTGGGTGTGTATCACTAAAATTTAAAAAAAGAAGAAAAGAGAGATACCATTAAAATAATGAACAGACACCCACTGACTGGAAAAAAAAGGCAGCAAATCAGATACCTGATAAAAGAATTATATCCAGAGTATATAAAGAACTCTTAAAACAACAGAAAGACAAAAAACCCTAATTTTAAAAATGGGCAAAAGATTTGAATAGACAATTCTTCAAAGACGACATACAAATGGCCATGAAATGGCACATGAAAAAATGCTCAATGTAATTAATCACTAGAGAAATGCAAACTAAAACCACAATGAGATACCACTACAAACCCACAAAAATAATTATAAACAATAAGTCAGACAATAACAAGTGTTGTGGAGGATGTGGAGAAACTGGAATCCTCATACATTGCTGCAGGAGATGTAAAATGGTGCAGCCACTTTGGAAAACAGTTTGACAGCTTCTTAAATTGTTGAACATATTCCACTCCTAGGTATCTAGCCAACAGGAATGAAAATATATTTACACAAAGACTTGTACACAAATGTTCATAACAGCATTATTCATAATAACCAAAAAGTAGAAACAATTCAAATGCCCATCAAGATGAATGGATAAACAAAATGTGGCACATCCAGATAACGGAATACTATTTGGCAAGAAAAATGAACTACTGATATATGCCACCACACTGATGAACCTCAAAAACATTATGCTAAGCGAAAGAAGCCAGACACAAGGACCATATTTTACATGATTCATTTATACGAAATGCAAAGGAAGTGTGTAGAGACAGAAAGTAAATTAATGATTGCCTGGGGCTAGGGGTAGGTCTCTGTGTGATGCAAACAGTTTGCACTCAACTACTAACCTAAAGGATGGCAGTCAAACCTACCCAGCACCAACACAGAAGAAAGGCCTGGCGATCTGCTTCCATAAAGATTACAGCCAAGAAAACTTGATGAAGCAGTTCTACTCTGTAACATATGTGGTCACTATGAGTCAGAACAGACTAGATGGCAACTGGAGTGACTGTAAATGGATACAAGGGATCCCTTTGGTGTGTTCTAAAATTGGGTTGTGGTGATAGCTGCAGAGTTCTTTAAATGTACTAAAAAACAATGAATTGTATACGTAACATGAATGCATTTTATGGTATGTAAAATATATCTGAAAAAACATGTTAGAAAAAATCCTTCACAAGATCCTTTTCAATATCTAACATTTTAAGTAATGATTTACCTTATAAAAATTAGCTTCATATATTCATGAATGTATCTTAACAATGAAAAATAACTAGGTTCTACTTAGAAATTTTTTTATGTAGAAACTTAAAACTTAAGCTATCTTTTTAAAACATTACTAAATAAAACCAGTTATTCTGAACTGACAACATCCTAATTGGAGATCTATAGAGACATAGGAATTATCCAAAGTAATAGACAACATGGGGCACCCAATAATTAAATTATAAAAAGACAGTTATTTCCACAAAAATGACTCAGACTTACTTCACTAATTATATTCACACATGATTGTTATTTCTTTTTTTTTTATTTTTTATTTTTTTTAATTGTACTTCAGGTGAAGGCTTACAGAACAAATAGTTTCTCATGAAACAGGAGTACACATGTTGTTTTATAACATTGGTTAACAACCCCACAACATATCAACCCTCTAACTTCTCAACCTCTTTTTTTTTTTTTTTGATGAAAATACACATAGCCAAAGATACACCATTTCAAAAATTTCTACATGCATAGTTCAGTGACACTGACTACG
>NW_004444057.1:8623675-8658096 GCF_000243295.1 Trichechus manatus latirostris | reverse complement strand
AAATATTGTATGAGACCTCTATTGTAAAAACCCATGAAAAAGTTTACGCACAAAATGTAACAATCTTTGTTGGTTACCAGAGATGGGAGGGGTGGAGGGGGGAAATACTAAATAGATAATAGATAAGTGGTATCTTGGGTGAAGGGTGAGACAGTACACAATACAGGAGAAACTAGCACAACTTGTACTAGGAAAGGTCATGGAAGCCCCACAGTCACATCCAAACTCCCTGAGGGACTGAATTGCTGGGCGGAGGGCTCTGGCGACCATGGTCTCGGGGAACATCTAGCTCATGATTGTTATTTCTATAATGAATTACTCAGATTTTCTATTTTGCTGTAATATAATTTTGAAGTTCTATTTACTTTATCTGCAAGGACACAAGAGTGGCACCACACAAAGACCTTACATAGGTTAATGACACGTAAGTTCCTCTGTCAATAACTTAACTGCCTATCTATGAATCGGGCAGAATAAAGTATTCATTGGTAGTATAATAATTTGATAATGAAAATGTACCTATCACATTTTAGTTGCTATTACATACATTCAAATCCAAATTATCATAGTCCAACTGCACTAACCTCATCAGCTGATATAATTAACCTGTCTATCCACTTCTCTTAGCATGTTAATGGTTTTTGACTGTTCACTCCAGTGAGCTTTATGGGACTCTTGCCATCCTAACACTTTGAATGTGAATGAGCAAGACTTGTTATTCTGTGTCATTTAACTGCTTACCATTTAATTCTTTTGCATTTACAAGACTGTCTTAATCTGATCATCTGTACAGCCATCCCAGCATAGATAATCACTTAGGAAGCAGTTACAATTTCCTCTTTATCGCTGATTTTTTAAAATTCCTCCTCAATATACCTGGGTCTTCATTTATCCCCATCTAAACTTGGTGGCATGGTAGGTCTATTTCAATCTGAAGGTATATTTCTTCCTTTATTTTTGATAATTTTTATCCTATTATAATAAGTATTGTAAAACAGTAGGAGTAATCTCCTACTATTTTATCCATAAAACTCTTGATGGTGGCTTGAAATAATTTAGCCCTATTTATTTCCAAATTCTAGAACGGGGAGCAGATTTCAACTTTTATTTACCTTTGCATCATCTAAAAAGAAGCAAAGCATTCATACTGGCATTAAGTTCCCATTATAATATTATCTCCCAATTAGTTCACATTTGTAGACTGTTGATTAATAATTTGAAATCCAGAAAATCCTCTCTAGCTCAATAGCATCTGAAAGGGTTCCTGGGGTGGTGCAGAAAGCTAGGACAGGAAGTAGTAATCTCTACCAGGCTGCAAGCTAAAGAAGGGGATGCCAAGGATTAAAACTCACACAAGATTCCTGGGGCATGAAGTTTGGTGGATGCAAATCCGGTCAGTAAGGATCCAGAGCTCTGGAATTTTCTGAGCCGCCACAATGGCTGTCCTCAAATTTTAGCTTGTGTAAGAATTACCTTAGGTTCTTTTGAAATTCATTCACTGGGTTTGAGGTTCAACTTAGAAATCTAATTTTTAATACAGAATCCCCAACTACCACTTCCCCACCCTCACTCCCCAACATTCATGATTTCGATACAGAAGTCTGCACAGCCTACTTTAAGAAACAGGGCACCAAGAGACAGGGTCAAAGGGCTGATGAAGTAGGCTCACTGTTGAAAGTGATCATTTTTATGTGGAGCCAGGCAGTAATAAGGGGAATGAAGAAAAACAATGGGGCAAAACATATTCATGTTTCTCTTTTGTATGTGCTTGTGAAAGCAAAAAAGAAATAAATATGTTTAGACCTTAAACGAAAAGCAATAGGACAGCAGAATGTTTAATCATGCCAAAGCTGGCCTGGGCTTATTAGCTCCATTCCCTGATCATCTGAGTTAAGACCTTAACAGTTAATAATTTATTACAGATATACACACATTAATTATGATATGAAATCAAGTCTGCCCTGCTGGAAAAGGTAAGGACTAAACTATCTAATCCCCAAGGTCCTTCCCAACACCACCATGCAATAATTCTGTGAAAATATCTGGGTAGCATTGAAATGGCTGAGCTCCCATTTTCTCACTTCTCTCAGTCTAGGGCTTGGCATCAGAAAAGATGAGATGGAGACAAGACGATGTAGTCACTATAGCTGCACCCTAAATGCACTCTGCATCAAATTATGGTCCTCACTTGGCTGAGGGATATCTTAAAACTTCCTTTCAGGAACCCCCACCCACCCACCCAAATAATAATCCAATAGGGACTACTGGCTCTCCCCTTGTCTCAAAACACGTCAGGACTGCCCTCATTTACCACATTTCCCGTCTATAAGGAATCTGGAACTTATCTGATTGTTCTCTCTTTTGCAAATACAATGCCATAAAACTATCTGTGGTAAAAAATGTAACTGCAATTAAATGGAAACATTAAATTGTGCATGACTTCAATAAAAATGTGCTGCTGTAGTGTTGCATAAAAAATACTTCCAGACTCAAAGTTTTTTTTCTGCTTTAAATAGTGTACTATATTTATGATTCAGTTAATAAACCTTAAATCAATAATTTACTATTAAATAAATAAAAATTCTTCCCCCAAAATTGATCCATGTCTGAATTTTCTTAGGCAATAGACAGATTAATTCATGATTAAAGAGTTCAGTAAATTGTTAACATACAACATAACTTATCCCACTAGCATGATGATTCTGTTTATTAGAATCCACTATATTGCTTCCTTAAATAAGGACAGCCTATCTGCACATTGCCCCACTCTAAGTACAGAACTTCTCCCACGTGTCACTGTCACCACTACCATAATCACCCATGCCATTCTAAACTTTAAACTTTAAAACCAGAGGATGCTTTAAAGAGATGTGCACTTAAAGACCAGTTATTTAGCCAATAAGGAGACATTGAGTACTTACTAAATCAAAGAACCGATGAACACATGGCGGGAATAAGGTTGAGGCAAAGAAGTAGCTCCTTCAAGACTATAAACACTTTGAACAAGAACTATTTATCTTTTTATTCTTCCAGCATTCAGTACAGTATAGATGTAGCTAGTCCACTGTTGTTGTTGGATGCTGTTGAGTCAATTCTGACTCACAGTGACCCATGTGACAGAGTAGACCTGTCCACAGGGTTTCCTAGGCAGATCTTCACATGGAGCCCTGGTGGTACAGTGGTTAGAAGGTTGGCTGCTAACCAAAAGGTCAGCAGTTCAAATCTACCAGCTGCTCCTTGGAAACCCTATGGGGCAATTCTACTCTGTCCTATAGGTTCACTATGAGTTGGAATCAACTTGATGGCAACAGGTTTATTTTGTCTGTCTGTTTTAACCTTTACGATAGAGTCCTGGTGGCACACTGGTTATAAGTTGAGCTGCTAACCACAAGGTCAGGGGGTTTGAAGCCACCAGCCACTTCACGGGAGAAAGATGTGGCAATCTGCTTGTGTAAAGATTACAGCCTTTGAAACCCTATGGAGCAATGCTACCCTGTCTTATATGGTCTCTATGGGTCGACATCAACTAACGGCACACAACAACAACAATCTTTATGGGAGCAGACTACCAGGTCTTTTCTCCCACAGAACCAGTGGGTGAGTTCCAACTGCTAACCTTTAGGTTAGCAGGTGAAACCAACATGCCACTGGGGCTCTTTAGCTAGTCCACTACCGATGAACATTTACAGCATTTTGCTCTTGAAAACAATGCTGTAACAAACAAGTTTATACATAAATCTTTTGCACATATCTGAATAATTCTCTAAAGTGGGGATTTAATGGAAGGGGAACTGATAAGAAGGAAGGGTAAAGCACATTTAAAATTTTAATAAATATTGCCAAGTGGCCTGCATACAAAGCTCGACCAGTTTTACTCTCCTACAATGAGTAAGTGTTCCCTCAGGCATGTGCGCATGTATTACCAATCTGCATACGTTCTACTAGTCTTATGAACCAAAAATGATGTTTGAGAAAATTTTCTTTTCCTTACCAATAAGTTTGAGAAATTTTTGAATGTTTATTTGGTATCTTTATTTCCTTTTCTGTATAAACCTTAAAAATTAACTGGTCATCTCTTGATGGTGAGATCACTAAACTTTCCATACTCCAAAACCAAACCAAACCCATTGCCGTCAAGTCAATTCCGATCACAGCAACCCTCAGGAGAGAGGAGAACTGCCCCACAGGGTTTCCAAGGAGCAGCTGGCGGATCTGCACTGCCAACCTTTTGGTTAGCATATGAACACTTAACCAATGTGCCACCAGGGCTCCTTTCCATACTCAGCAGGTATTATTTTGTGATCAATGTGCATCTTTTTAATGAAGAGCTCTGGAAGTAGAATGAAAAAGACCAAAAACCTAACAGAAAAACAAGTAAAGGATATGAACAGAAAAGTTTACAGGAAAAGAATAAGAATGACTTTTAAAAATAGGTAATGATGCTCAACCTTACTAGTAATACACAAAAATAATGTAAATTAAAACTCTAAGTTAACATGTTTTTATCTATTAGATTTCACAAAGATCAAACATTTTAATAACACATATATTGGTTACAACATAGGTGAAAGAAGCTCTCTCATTCTCTGCAGCCCTGAGAATGCAAAGTGGCACCATCTCTATGGAGTGTATCAGTAAATACCTCCTAAAATTACCAATGTGCATGCCCTTTGACACAGATACACATGACATAGGACAATGGTCTATCACCAAGGTCTATATATTTAGTATTCTTCATAACAGGAAAATACTGGAATTAATCAAATGTCCATTAACACCAAAGTGGTTAAAGCTTTTAGCACACACTTGCAATGAGATAAAATGGAGCTACCAAAAAAGAAAGGAGAATCACTTTATGCACTCGTGTGACAATTTTGTATGGAAGCATGTATGTGTGTATAACAACGTGGGTTTAAAAAAGAGCTTTAAATTTACATATACATATTTTTGTTTATTCATAAACTACCCCTAGATCATACACTAGAAACCGATAAGCCTGGTTACCTCTAGGAAGAACTCTCAGTAATAACTGGGGGACAAGTATTAGAGGAAGACTTTTCATTGCACACCTTTCGAAGGTTCTGTTGGTAAAGTTTGAGTCCTTGTAATTTTGAAAATTTTTAATTTTATTTTACCCTCAACTAAAACAGGTAGTTTGGCTGAGTATGTAACTCTGGATTCAAAATCGCTTTTCCTCAGTACTCTGAAGATATCAACCCATGAGCCTCTGGCTTCCAGTATTACTGATTCAATCTTTAATGTTACCCTGACACTCATTCCATTGTTAATAATCTCTTCTTTATTAAACTTGTAGGATTTTTCTTCTTTATCCTTGATATTCTAATCTGCTGCTATATTGTGTCTAATTTTGGGTCCCAAAATAACAGGAACACTTCAATCCAATGGGATTTGAACAAATACCCCTTTTAGTTTGGTGGTTGATCTCTCTCAGTCTGAAGGTTTGTGTCTTTCTTTACCTCTGATAACTTTTATTGTGATACCAAAAAAAAAGAATCTCTTAACCTTCACCTAACCAACACTGGTTCTATCAACGAATTCAACTTGAACCACTGAGTTAAAAAGCACTCTGCACACCACCTGGACAATATGATCACTGAGGCATGCCACAGCTAGTAAACTCTTCCCTAGTCTTGTTGCACACAATTATTTATACCAGTTGGCCTGTATGTTTACTAAGCGTCAGTTATAGCTGTTAGAACGCATGTAGGTACAACATCTGTAATTACAGAATTTAATCAAACACTAAATATGAAAGCCAGTGAAATATGAGTGCAAAAGACATTTCTGGTTCTAGGAAAACTTGAGAAAGTTAAGTTGCTAAAATAATTGCTCTGTTTTTATTTCAGACAACTGTAAAAGATGTGAAAAATGTAAAAATCCTGGATTCTGCATGTAAATTGCTTTGTGTTTGTTTTTAATTTTTATTCCAAATACAGAAACCTGTATTGGAAATTGGTTTTGATGAATGCTGAGTTAGGCTCATCCAAGACAGATAACCTAGAACTTCATTTATTTGAGCCACATGTAAATAAAAGCTTTTGTCCTCACATTCACATCCTGGCTGATGAATGCATATGTTGGTGATTTAAATTAGAATAAAATATTTAGGGTGAATTTTCATGCATTTTTAAAGTTCTATCCTTTAACTGATTTACTTCATTAACCAAGTAGCTTCCATTCCAAATCCTACCGGATAAAAAGTGTTTCTGTTGTGTTTCTTTGATGACTTCTGCTTCTCACTTTTCTCTTTCTGGCACTCCTACTGAGGAATTTTGGACCATCTGCATTCATGATCTACGGCTCATAACTTTTTTTTCATACTTAGCATCTATTTGTACTATGTTCTGGGATAATTTCTGGGTTGAACCTTCCAGGCCACAAATTTGCTTATTAACTCATCTATTGAGTTTTTTTATTCTAATGAACATATCACTTCAGTTCCATTGTACAGGCAGTCCCCAGGTTATGAACAAGATCTCTTCCTAAGTGTGTCTTTAAGTCGAATTGGTAGGTAAGTCGGAACAGGTGCATACAGTTCTTATTTAGCCTCACTTTAGTGCAAGAAAAGGCTCGAAGGCTTTTCAATGATTTAAAAGCTGCACATGCAGCAAGCGAAGGTGATTGTGATGAAGAATTTGTTGCCAAGTAGGGTTGGTTCAATAGTTTCAAAGTAAGGGCAAATTTACATATTAAAAGGTAAGGAGCTGTCCGTAAATCTGACATTCTTGAGCCAAGGACTTACTGTATCTAATCATTTTTTTGTGGATATCAGCTTGTTTCTGGTTTTTTTTTTTTGGTACTCATTTTTTTTCCATGAATGAATATCTGTTCTTAAACTGCTGGTCATTGTAGTTATGTTAAAGTATTCTTCTACTGACTCTATTTTGTTTTTTCATGTACTAATTTATCAGAATTTGATGACTCTCAAATGGTTCATCTTCTTCTAAGTGTGATATCCTTCAGTATCAGCTTTTTGTCTGTTTGTTTGTTTCCCTATTCACCTGTTTGTTGTAAACTAGTTCAGTTTACCCGGCTATTCTCCTGTTATTTCGTGCGATTTTCTCCAGGGTAAATGGAGCCAGTAGCTCATCTTCTGGCAATGGGAACTCTTTCTTCCCCCTGAGTATCACTAACATGTGTGGGATAGTGCTGCCTCTACTCTCACTGCTCGTGCCTCCAAAATCAAACCAAACTCATTGCTGTGGAGTCAATTCTGACTCATAGCAGCCCTACAGGACAGAGTAGAACTGTTCTATAGAGTTTCCAAGGAATGGCTGGTGGATTCAAACTGTCAACCCTTTGGTTAGCAGCCGTAGCTTTCTGTAGCTCTCAACCACTCTGCCACCAGGGCTCTTGCCTACGAATATATAACTGGCTTCTGCTGCTTGGCATAAGTGGATGTCAGAAAGAGAATGTGTTTACTCCCCAGCCAATGACACTGTTGCCCTAGGGTCCCCTTCTACTTCTACAGTCCCCTTCCCTGAGCAGGCAGCAGCATCTCTGGCATAGCTACCACCATTCACAGCTGTTTTCTAATGTCGCTATGAGTTGGAATCAACTCGATGGCAATGGGTTTTTGGTATTTGGTCTGGGTTTTCCATAAATCCAATCCAAACTGTTTTCAATTTTTCAGGAGATACACAAAATGCCTGGTGTACTGATGGCATTCTCTCATGATACTATTTTTTCTATCATTGGTGTCTGAAGATTTGGCTTGAAAGAAGAAAGCAGATGTGTGAGGTCAATGTGCAATCTTAATTGTTTTCATTTGGTTGCTGGTTCTACTTCTACTCAGTTCTTGTTATGCATTACCCTTCCCCCATCCCTGCCTTGACACCCTCCCCTCCTGCTTCAACACTGGTACTGGATTCAATGCCTTGCTCAAAGTAGATGCTCAAAAATATTTATTAATTGGTCAAACCTTGCCATAAAATAGAATGCTGTTGTTGTTAGCTGCTGTCAAGCTAGCCCCAACTCATGGTGACCCAGTGTGCAAGGGAACAAAATGCAGCCTGGTCCTGTGCCATCCCATGATTGATCGCAAATAGGACCGTTATGATCTACTGAGTTTTCATTGGCTGATTTTTGGAAGTGATTGCCAGGCCTTTCTTCCTAGTCCATCTTACTCTGTAAGTTCCACTGAAACCTGTTCAACATCATAGCAATACACAAGCCTCCACCAACACACTAGTGGTGGCTTCACATGAGGTACATTGGCCTGGAACTGAATTTGGGTCTCTAGTATGGAAAGGGAAGAATTTGATTCAAATAAGAGAGTAAACTGCCAACAATGAATTTATACAGGACTCTAGATCCTGTATCAAAAATTAATCAAAATGACTACTGTATAAAACTCTTGGAATTCCTGGGTGGTGCAAACAGTTAACGTGCTCAGCCACTCACCAAAGGACAAAAGTTCGAGTCTCCCTAGAGGCACCTTAGAAAAAAGGCCTAGCAATCTACTTCTGAAAAATCATCCACTGAAAACCCCAAGAGCACAGTTCAACTCTGACACACATGGGGCTTCCATGAGTTGAGGCTGACCTGATGATAACTGGTTTTATAGAAGTTTAATTTAAGTAGATAAACTGATAACAGTTTCAGTAGTCACTCTTTATCATCCTGGACAAACAATCGAAATATTACTGCTAGCCATTTCAATATTCTGCCTAAAGAGAACCATAGTGAAGATATGCACTGATCTAGTTTACCTCAAGTGCTATGGCTGCTAACCAAAAGGTCGGCAGTTCAAGTCCACCAGGTGCTCCTTGGCAATTCTGTGAGGCAGTTCTACTCTGTCCTACAGGGTTGCTATGAGTCAGAATCGACTCGACGGACAGCAACGAGTTTTAGTTTACCTTGGCCCAGAGCTTAGGTATGCTTTAAAGAATAATCATTGAGTTAATTTTGAGCAAACATAATAGTTGCACTGTTTCATGGAATTTAATTTGTTGCTTTTGTGTATTTTTTTAAGATACCATTTAAAACATAATAAAGTACTTCACGTGTTGTATTTTACTCAGTGATATTTTACCGAGTGCCTACCAAGAACTAGGTATCTTACACAGTACTGAAAACAAAAAGAGATGAACAAGACAGTACCATCATAGAACCTGGGGCACACCCCTATTTGTACCTATCTCAACCTAGTGTATTTCCCTGTTTAGGTCTGTGGATGGCAAACTAGGTTGGGAGTTCCCTGAAACATACCAAGGCTTATTCATCTTTTTGTATTCTCTGTATCTGCAGAATGCCTCTCCCTCATAGAAGTTGTTCAATATATGTTTAATTCATTAGTATTAAGACATTTATGTGCCTATGAGGTCTAATATATGGCTCAAATAAGTTTATTAATTTTAGAGACTAACAAGAAGGAAACAGACATAATAAAAATACTCCATAGATCAACTGCTAGACATGCAAATACAATTTGTGCATTTTAAAAATAGGGAAAATGAGATCCAGAAAGGTTAAGTACTTTGAAGAGGCAGCACTTGACCCCGTATCCAAAATTTCCATTCCAGGACTTTTCCCTTCCCAACACAATTTAGATGGCTTTCTGGAGAACAAACTGGCCAATCTTGTCAATTTCTATCACCCAGCAATGCTGGATAGCTGATGATCTACTGCCCTTGATCAACACTTTTGGACCCTTTCAGATATGTAATAGTCCAAAGGGTTTTGAGTAGTTCAGGCACCACTAAACAAAACCAAATACTGAAAAGAGAGGAAGGAAAGGTACGCTGAAGGTCTACTCTCTTCTGTGCAATCAGAAAGTCTCTACCAACTGGGAAGAAAAAAATGCAAACTAAAGGCAGCTGCATTTACAAATAATTAACTGCCATATAAAGCACCATGATTCCTCACATTAGAATCACAGGTTTACAGAATTCTGGGAATACAGAGGAGCAGGAATGTAGTTGGTGAACATCTATAGTTAGACAGAAAAAGTCCACACTCTAGCAGATAAGGCTTTTGAAGTCTATTCCCAACATACTTTTTAGGATTAGTCTCCTCCAGCGCACCTTCTGTCCTAGTCAAAGAAGACTTTTTTTTCTTTTTTTTCCATTCCCTTCGCAGGCTACGCACTATCATACTTCCACTCAGTCTCTTCCCCCTACCTAAAACACCCCTCCACCCTTTTTCTCCCTGGAGACAGTCTCCCTATCCTTCAAAATCCACTTAAATTCCCTGTGCTTTAGGAAGCCTTCCCTAACTCCCCCAGAAAGATTTCACCTCAGGCAAAATGTTTGATTTGGTGTCCCTGGGTGGTGCCAACAGTTAACATGCTTCATTGCTAACTGAAAGGCTGGAAGTTTGAGTCCACCCAGAGGCAAGTGAGAAGAAAGGTATGGTGATCTACTTCCGAAAAATCAGCCATTGAAAACCCTATGGAGCACAGTTCTGCTCTGACACACACAGGGTTGCCGTGAGTTGAATGAACTCAACCGCAACTGGTTACTTTTCATTCATTGTGCTGGTATGTTATTGTTTTATGGCTACTTGTGTCATTAAAAAAAAAAACCAAACCCACTGCCGTCAAGTCAACTCCTACTTATGGCAACCTCATGCGTTACAGAGTAGAACTGCTCCATAAAGTTTTCTTGGCTGTAATCTTTACAGAAGCAAATCGCCAGGCTTTTGTGCCACGGTGCTGCTGGGTAGGTTAGAACTGCCAACTTTTAGGTTAGCAGACAAGCATAAACTGTTTGCACCACCCAGGATCTACTTGTATATGATGTCCTTCTAATATCTGACCTAGCACAGTATCTAGAACGCATTTACCCTTCAACAGAATCTTAACTGTAATTTAATTAAGTAATCAGACTATCTCATTTTATTTATGAAAATCGAAGCTCAGAGAGGTAAGAATTTGTCCATCACAAAGAAACAAGCCAATGCCAAAGCTCAGATAACAAATTACGCTCTCTCTTTCCTAATTCACCAGCTCATAAGGGAAAAGGACTGGCAGTAACAAGTTCTGGAGTAACAACTCACCCTTCTTGGCTATTTGCCTAACTTTTTACTCAAAGTCTGACTGCTATACTGTATTGCTGGCAACGTCAGTTTTCCTCAACAACAAAGACTTCCCAGTTCAGAACATATACATATGTGGCTAATAGAAAAAGTGAGTAAAAGTCCAATGTGATAAACATGGAGGTATGTCAAACTCCTATTCAGACCATGAAAAACCTACTCATAATTCTGACTTTGCTGCTTTAAATATGGAGAGAAGGCATAGCTCATTTGGAAAATCTGACCAAAAGCCACATTTCAACATAGTGAAATGCTTTATCCCCTATTGCTCCTACCACACCAGGAACATTCTATATATAATTATTTAATCCCCAGCCAAAAGCTAGTGGACAATGAAATCCCCACAAAATGTTTTCCCCAGTGAAGTGTTCAAACATCAGTTCCACAAAAAACAATTTTAAACGCTTCTCATTCAATTCTATGCCCATTTTTTTTTTATTCATGGATAAAAAATGTCCATATTTGAATATTCATCATTATGAGAATCTGGTAAAACACAGCCCAGTTCAGCAATTTACATCATTTGACTATGGGACCTAGAAGGCCAACGGTAAAAATTCACAGTTTCATTTTGTTTGGATTTTTTTAACTTTTTCCATACCATGATTTTGGGTGGCTTTATTGTGCTGTTATTTTCCCCTACCTATTGCTATTGGATTTTTCTCCACATGAGAAGTTCAGACAAGTTCTTTTGGATTTCATCAATGGCTCACTATAAACAGGAAAAAGAAACCACTAATCACATGGGTTTTTTTCAATACTTTGTCGGTTTTTCCATAACCTAAAAGTAGAGGCCATCTAATGGAAGGTAACAATAGTCCCAATGTCTGGGTCAAGGCAGAGGTAAAAACTGAATGATAATCTACATTATTTAGACAGAGTAAATGGCTTTTACTTTGCAGTGCCAATAGGCTTCTTAGCGAGGCTCTTACCCTTGCTACTTTCCCCCACCCAGTGAGAAAAGAAAAAGAAACTACTGCCAAATAAAATTTAAGTCTTAGAAAAGATATGTCAAATCATAGAACCATAACTCTTTGGATACTGATTGGATTCTAATGTCACCTATTAGTCAACAGCCTCAGTATGTCAGCTTATTCCTTCCCTACTCCTGTCTCTCATACAGCTTAGTGAACAGGCGTCCAGGATAGTTGTGGATGTATTTAGATTCTAGACAGCTGTCAGAGCGTAATTCCCTGGAGAACTGCTCTGACAACCTTGAGGCAGGACATGAAAAAACTGAAAGATAATAGATGAGGAACTGGGGGTGGAGGGCAAACATGGAGGAGATTCAGCAATGAGCAGACCGTCTTCTAATCTAGCAAAAGCCACCACGTGGTCCGCTTATTTTGGAAAACCCTGGAGGAAAGAAAGAAATAGAACCAGTGGGAAGAAGTTACAAAGAGAGAGGATTTCAAATAGTATTTGAAAGAAGTATATAAACTTATAGAAGGAAAAGGCCATTTATCCATCCCATTAGCCTTCCCATTCACTGACTGCCCTGGAGCTGTTCCATCTTAGGCGAATACTCTAGACATCAGTGTGGTGCAGACCAGAACCAAGTACCGCGGAAGCACGTGGAAACGGGAGGAGGTGCATGCAAATCAGACTGGTCTACGCGGGGAACCCGATGAATGGTAGCGTAAGGTTGAGAGTTGGGGAAGTAAGACGCTTACCAGGCCACCTCCACAGGTGCTGAAAGAGGCCAGCGAGCTGGGATGCCGCAGCACCGCCCCGGTATAGAAGCAGGAGGAGTCTGGCGGCGCGGAAGGGCTCGGGGCGGCCGCTGCCCCCGTGGGGCCGGGGCCTGGACTCGGCCACTGTTCCACGGCGAAGCGAGGCGCCAAGAAGCGGCCGTCTCTCCGTAGCAGCAGGTACAAGTCCCGGGAGAAGGCCGGGATCCGCAGCAGGACCTCGTCGCCATCCGGCTCAGCAGCCTGGGCCAGGGGCGGGGACGGGGGCGGTTGTGGGGGCGGCGGCGGCTGCCACGAGGCCGGGGCGCCCGGGGACAGGGCGGCAGTCCCGCTGGATCCACGCGGCAGCTCCTGAGACTCGAGCTCCTCGTCCTCCTCGCCCTCCGGCGGCGGCGGTGGCCGGCGCTGGGGCTCGGGCTGGCCCTCCGAGGGCTCCTCAAGCTGTGCCAGGGCCACGGAGCGCACCTCGCGAGAGCTGCCGGCCGCCTGCGCACGGGCGCTCCCGCCGCCCCCAACGCCTCGCACCCAGCCCGGGTCTGCGCTGCCCCCACTGCCGCCAGCCCCGTCCACTGGCTCCCGGCGCCAGAGTGCAGGAAACACGACTTCCCACTCCTCACGGTCGGGGGCGAACTGCAGCCCTGCGGGCGGGGCAGAGAGAAAAGCCGGGCTTGAAGTGCCGCGGTTCCAGTAGCACAAGCATTCCCAAGCTCTCACTCTGCACCAATACAAGGCGTACGCATTAATGCACTGAGGACCACCCGTCCAGCCCCTGAAACTCCCGCAACCCCTGAGGGCTTGCGATCAGATTATGGACCCCAGCATTTTCAGAATAAAAGTATGATTATATGGAGGGGGGAGCAAAATTTGGTTACAGCACTTAATTACTGAAAGGAAAACCGGTGCAAAGACTCCAGCACAATTAAGTGATTTTCTTAAGCATATGCCAAAGCAAAGCATCACTATCAATTTACGTACCTCCCAATTTTCCTCCAGGTGTTGTAAACGTACCTTTGCAAATATTACTATCCTCATTAGGGGAAAACTAACCATTTCACAGATGATTAAAACGAGGCAGGGAGAAGTGCGCTTGGATTACGAGCGTCACCCTGTCATGCACACCGTCACGCTCATTTTTATTGCTACCCACTGAGCCCCGCTCCCAGCGCACGGGCTGCACCAGCCCTCCCTCCCAGTGCGTTCTCCAACTTTGCTGGGGGAAGTTGGGAATCAAGCCGGAAAGTAACGGAAGAACTTACCTGAAACAATCCCATTCCACAAGAAGCCCAGCTGGTAAAAGACGCAGCAGCAGCAGATGTGGGTCAGGCGCATCTCGCGGCTCTTCCCCATGCCGCGCTCCCGCCGCCGCGGCTTCTTGCCCCGCGCGCGCCTCCTACGCGATCGACCGTGGGCGCCGCCGCCTCCCCGGAGTGCAAGGAGGCCAGGCGGCGAGTTTGCCCAGGCCCTTTGTCTGCCGCGGGGGGGGGCCCCCCCGCGGGGGGGGGGCCCGGGGCCGCGGGGAACCGAGGGGGGGGGTGGGGGGAAGGAGTCGGAGGAGGCAGCGCCGGGGCCCCGCCGTGCTCTGGGGTTCCCTGGCGAATTAGGTGATGAGTCTATTTTCTGTGTTCTGGATGTTGCAGGAATTTCGAAGGCCGAGCGGACGAGAGCCGGAGCCCCACAGGACAGACCTGCAGTCAGCGGAGAGCCGGAAAGCGCAGGGCGGGCAGTGTTGCCTCGGGACAGGCGAAGGACTGGCCGGCGGGGGCAGGAGCGCGGTGGTGTCCGAGCCGAGGCTCGCCGCCCGCACCAACGCTGAGCCGGCGGAGGCTGGTGCGGCTCTCAGCAACTGGGGGTGCAAGGCTCCGCACACTCATCGGAATCGCAGTGCTGAGGGCTCTTACCCGCAGCAACGCGGGAGGAAATTGATGTGTGTGTCGGGGGTGAAGGGGATTCGCGATTCTCGAGGTGGGGTGTGGAGGAAAAAAGAATCCGACGACAAGAAAAAGGGGCTTAGGGGTGCCCGCCAGGCGTGACGTTGCGGGACAAAGGTCCCAGAACACCGCACACGTGCTCACACTCCAGATTGAGGAGGTGGGGACCCAAATTCCCTCACCTGACTCCTGATTGTCCACTCTGGGAGACCTGATTTGCATCCCTACCTCCCAGCGGAGGTGTGTGCAGGTAGAAGTGCCTCCCCCTCCCCACCCCACCTCCTTCCTCGAGCTCCTCCTTTTGTCCGGTTCTCCCCCCTCCTGCGCATCGCGCAAAGCAAAACCTAAGGCAGACCTGAACACAAAGCTGCGCCTCGTTTACCAAAGCCTTTGATTTGTCTTCCCATCTTTCTCTCGGTATTTTCTAAGCCCGGAGATAATGTAATTCGTCATGGAGTGTTTTTCAAAGGTTCCCAGGACAGTAGACACCCTGACGTCTCAGAGCCCCTTATCCCACCTTATCTTTCTGGCTCCCCATTCATCTGTGCCATCAGTCTCCCTCTCCGTCTCTCACACGCACACACACACACTCATACACACTCCTAATGGGCTGAGGTGAGAGAGAACTACATTAAATATTTTATTATAAAAATCTCAGACCAGGTGAGATTGTTTTGCTTTTTTGAACTTGTTTGTTGTTGTTGCTATGTCTATCTTTATGGGGTAATTCAACCCCCAAATATTCTTCTTGCTCCGTTTTTGCAGCTCTTCACGATACCTTCTCCCCTTTCCAGCCTCTCCCTCCTCCACATCAAACAATTCCTGTAGGACTCAAAGAAGGATGATTGATCTAACCTGCTGTTTGCATCTTCTGGACTAGGCCAGACACCTAGAAATGGGAGTTAATTTAAATCGGTTTTTTAAGAAAATTTCCAGCACTGAGATTGGTTCCCCACACCCTTTGTTGTTTTACCTTCTGTAGCTCGTGTCAAAGGTGACTACTATGCCTTTAAGGGAAGCAGGCGATCTTATTTCAAAGGAAAGCCATTGTTTGAATAAGCAGGGTCCTAGAATACTTTCTTTGAGTAGTCCAGAATTTAAAAACAAATATGAAGACACTCTAGGTATGCTTGTCTAGAGTGTTCTGTCTCCTAACTTTGTCTTGTAAAATCTCTAAAACTGGAGAAACTGGGGTATGGGTTTGCTGATACTCAAGAAATATCCGGATTACTTAGGAACCTATGCACTTTTTTCTATAGTAGTGAATTACACCAACTTAAAACTAGGCAAAAAAACAAAACAAAAACTAAGGCAGTTTATTTTTAAATACAGCACGTTATTAAGATTGAAGTCTAGTCTCAATGAAATATCTCCATTAGGATATGAATCTTAAAATGTTTCTCATATAATATATCTTAATAACAGCAAAAAAAAAAGCTAAACTGTAGAAAGGGGTGCATATTAAATTGCATATATTTATTAGAATATATTTGTGATTCCCTAAAACAAGATGAGTTGTATAATTAAGTTAAAAATACTCAAAAGCACAGGGTGCCTGTGTAAATTTCCACCTCAGCTTTTTATTTTTTTCATACTATGCCTAATCTCTACCAATCCCTCATGGTACAAGTAAATATTAATTATTACGTAAAGGCTTGCTTAATCCCCAGCTACCTCAATTCTTTCCCCATTTGAAATCCTGTTATATTTATCTGTATGTTTTCAAAGACTATTATAAAGTATTTGGGTTGTAATGACTTGCATACTTTTCTTATTTCTCCTACTAAACTATTTCAAAAGGTAGGAATGATTTATTTATGTATCTTTTTCAATCAGTGATTTAAACTAAATAGATGTGAAAATTCTCAGGCAGTTCTCCAAGATGCTTTAGAAGGTGATGGAAATTGATTTCTTTATGATGTTTTATTCCAATTTCAATTCCTTGATGCAGAGCTGTAACACTAGCTAGGCTGGTGTTCAGCCACCATCAGCAAAATTTGTCTGGCTTACAGATAGATAGATCAAGCATAAAAGAGGAATTATGTGTGGGAGAGTTTTGTAACCTAACTAGGAAAGGCAAATAAGAGCATCAGTTAAACTGAATTTGTATATGTACGTATATGAAAGAAAGAACTAGCCTGATTCGGTATTGAGTAAATTGTGTGTGGTTAAATAGAAGAGAAAAGGCAGGAGTGTGGCGTGTGTGCATTACCAACCTAAGAGGAAAGAAGAGAGCAGCTGGGAAAAATATGTTGTTTAAGACAGGTCACTACATATGTCACCAGATGGTAGCAAGCATCAACTGAGTCCTGCTTTTGTGCTCTCAGAGTAAGGACAGAGGTTGTGGGGAGGCGGAGATAAGTAACAAAGCATCAGAGTAAGTGGAACCAACTGTTTTTATACACAAGGTGCTCACATGTTGCACTTTATAACCCAGGCTTATCTATATAGAAAGTTGGCTTTGATGCCTTCAATCCTACTCTCATTGGCATGAAGTCTCTCAGAGTCTAAAACTAACCTTAAATCCTTTTCTCCCCCTAGAATTTAAAATCTTGAGAAAATACAAAGAACTCATTCACTAAGTTGCATGAGCATCTTTGTTGCATGAGGATATTAACTCCCAGTGGCACTCACGTTTAAATCAATGTCAAGATTTAAACTAATTCTGGTCTTGATGGAGTAACAGGGACCAGATTTAACTTTCACCTTAAGCAATTAGAAAAACAGACAAAATGTATGAAACAACAGTTTTCAGATATGGACAAAAAACAGCCTAGAACTGTGCCCTATGAGAGAATGGGAACAAATAAGTCGATCCCTATAATTTCCCCAGCTTACTATCCAGAGGCAGTTTTGAGGCTTCAGCACAGGGAGGAGAAATCTAGACAGAGCCCCTAAGACTGGCTGAGTTGAGAACACAGAGCAAGGGGGCTAGAATTTACAGGGCAGAGTTACCAGAGAGGACGGAGCTGCACAGAGCATGTATTAGTTATGCATTATTGCATAACAATCTATCCCCAAATTTAGCAGCTTAGAACAATAAACATTTATGATCTCTCAGAGTTTCTGGCAGTCAGGAATCTAGGAATAGCTTAGCTGGGCAGTTCAGGGGCTCTCATGTGGTTGCTGTCAAACTCTTTGTCAGGACTATAGTCCCTAAAGACTTAACTGGAGATAGAGATTCTACTTTCAAACTCACATGGCTGTTGGCAGGAGGCTACATGGACCTCTCCACAGAGTTGCTCATCACATGTGTTCCCCCAGAGCAAGTTATCTGAGAGAAATAGTGAGCACACCCAAGATGGAAGCCACAATGTTTTTATAAAGTAATCCCAGATGTGACATACCATTACTTTTATCGTAAGCAAGTCACTAAGTCCAGCCCACACTCAAGAGGAGAACTTACTAAAGAATTTGTGGATATATTTTTTAAGTCTTCCCTCTAGCATAAACTATTTTCATCCTCCCCCACCCCTTGCAAAAAACTCATTCCCTTCCAAGGACCTCAAAACTCTCATCCTATTACAACATCATCTCAAAGTCCCGAATCCTACCATCTAAATCACATCCAGGTATGCATGAATGTCCTCAATCTGTTTCTTAAAAACAGCCTCTTGAGTTCAGTACCTCTCCTTCTGTAAATCTGTGAAACTAAAGAAGCAATTTATTTGCCTTCCGTAACCCAACATACTGTGGCAGGACAGACATAGGATAATTGCTATAGATATTTCTACTCACAAAGGAGAAAAACAAACAAACTCAAACCTCTTGCCATCGAGTCAATACTGGTTAGCAGCCAAACTCTTAACCACTACACCACCAGTGTTTCCAAAAAGAAGGAAAAAAAACAAAAAACCCATTTCCGTCCAGTGGATTCTGACTCATAGCGACCCTATAGGACAGAGTAGAACTGCCCCATAGAGTTTCCAAGGAGCACCTGGTGGATTCAAACTGCTAACTTTTTGGTTAGCAGCCATAGCTCTTAACCACTACACCACTGCCACTAGGTTTTCCAAAGGGGGATGCAAAAAGGAGTCACAGGTCCATAGCAATTCTGAAATCCAACGGGGAAAGTGTTTAAAGTTCTTTGATCATGTCTCAAGGTATGAAAATAATTCTTCACGTCTGGTAGCTCTGCCCTCTGAGAACTTGGTTCCACACTCTGAGTAATCCTTCCACTTTCATGAAAGGTAATGTGGGTTTGCAACTGAGTCGTTTTCTTAATGTGCTTCCTGCCAGTAGAATTTAGGGGGTCCAAAGACTTCATATCATTTTATACAATATCCCTTTCTGTCAGAAATGTTTCTGCATATGTAATTCCTTTTTAAAGCTTTGTTGTTCTTCTGTGAATCTTTACGGGATTCATGCCATTAGAGAAAAGTCACACTTTCAAATCTCTTTAAAATAAACCTTTCTTTGCCTTGGGTTTCTGATGAGACTTTTGAGAGACAGTGCTCTTAGACTTCTTAGAAGCCCTATTGTTTGACTGAAAGGATCTGTGAAGAACACACTTAAACACTTCAGAGGGCCTTCAGTCTGACTGAGCAGTACTCTGAATGGCCATGTGTGGTCTTTCTGCATTCTTAAAGGATTTTACAGTTGCATCCTTGTATCATCTGTTAGACCATGCTTTTCCTAATATACCCTGGATTTCATCTTTACTCTGATGAAATTGGCTCTTAGTTTTAGCATTGTTTTCCACAAGAAGAGGCTGAAAATTTTTAAAACCATCAAGACTTTGCTTTTTATTAACAGTTTTCTTTTAGTTTATATCTCCTTTCCCATTTTCTATAAGTAGGAAGAAACCAGGTAGGACCTTCAAAACTTTCTTGGAAAACTCCTTGGTTTGGTCAACCAGTTCATTAGGCCCATTTTCTACTACAGGCAACAGTGTTGATAATTCAATGCAGCTATAAAAAAAAAAAAGTTCCCTTTCCTCCAGTTTCCAAAAGTATTTACCTCACTTTCCTACAAGCTTTCAGCTGCAGCCTAACTGCAGATCATAATGCTTCTATTAAGACCTTCTTTAAGGTAATAAAGAAATTAACTTTGTAGTTAAAAACCTTCCAAAAAGAAATCTCCAGTTCCAGATGATTTTAGTGGTTAATTCTACCAAATATTTTTTTAATAACACCAATTCTACAAAATTACTTTCAGAAAATGGAACACTTCTGAACCCATTTTACGAGGCCAGCATTAACCTGATAACAAGGCCAGGCAAAGCCAGTACAATAGAAAAATACTACAAACCAATCTCTCTCATGAACACAGACTCAAAATCTTCGACATAATATTAGCAAATGGAATCCAGCAATATATAAAATATTCATTAGAAATACCTTTTCTTCAACAATACAAATGGTGTCTATACACGTGGACATCACTAGCTGAAATATGACAGGAATCAAATCAACTACATCTGTGGAAAAAGATGATGGAGAAGCTCGGTATCATCAGTCAGACAAGGCCAGGGGCCAACTATGAAATAGACCATCAATTGCTCATACACAACTTCAAGTTGAAGCTGAAGAAAATTAAAACAAATCCACAGGTGCCAAAGTACAACCTTGAGTATATCCCACCTGAATTTAGAGACCATTTCAAGAATAGATTTGACGTATAGAACACTAATGACCGAAGACCAAATGAGTTGTGGGATGACATCAAGGAAACCATATATGAAGAAAGCAAAAGGTCATTAAAAAGCAAGCAAGATAGAAAAGACCAAAATGGATGTCAGAAGAGACTCTGAAACATGCCCTTGAATGTAGAGTGCATAAAGCAAATAGAAGAAATAATAAAGAGCTGAACAGAAGATTTCAAAGGGCAGCTCGAGAAGACAAGGTAAAGTATCATAATGAAGTGTTCAAAAACCTTGAGATAGAAAACCGGAAGGGAAGAACACGCTCGGTATTTCTCAAGCTGAAAGAAGTGAAGAAAAAAATTCAAGCTGTGAGTTGCAACACTGAAGGATTCTATGAGGAAAATATTGAATGATGCAGGAAGCATCAAAAAAAGTGGAAGAAATACACAGAGTCACTGCACTAAAAAGAATTGATTGTGTTCAACCATTTCATGAGGTAGCATATGATCAAGAACTGATAGTATTGAAGAAAGCAGTCCAAGCTGCACTGAAGGCATTGGAAAAAATCAATGCACCAGGAATTGACAGCTATTTCAGCAAACCAATGCAATGCTGGAAACGTTCACTTGTCTATGCCAACAAATTTGGAAGACAGCTACCTGGTCAACTAATTGAAGAAATCTATATTTGTGCCATTCCAAAGAAAGGTGATCCAACAGAGTGCAGAAATTATCGCACAATATCATTAATATCACACACAAGTAAAATTATGCTGAAGATAATTCAAAAATGGTGGCAGCACTACATCGACAGAGAACTGCCAGAAACTCAGCCCAGATTCTGAAGAGAATGTGGAATGAGGGATATCATTGCTGATGTCAGATGGATCTTGACTGAAAGCAGAGAATAGCAGAGAGATGTTTGCGTTTTATTGGCTATGCAAAGACATTCAATGGTGTGGATCACAACAAATTATGGATCACTTTGTGAAGAATGGGAATTCCCGTACACTTAATTGTGCTCGTTCAGAATCTGTACACAGACCAAGAGGCAGTTGTTCATACAGAACAAAGGGGATACTGTGTGGTTTAAATTCAAGAAAGGTGTGCATCAGAGTTGTATCCTTTCACCATACTTATTTAATCTGTATGCTGAGCAAAGATTCCTAAAAGCTGGGCTCTATGAAGATGAACGTGGCATCAGGATTGGAGGAAGACTCGTTAACAACCTGCCATATGCAGATGACACAGCCTTGCTTGCTGAAAGCAAAGAGTAATTGAAGCACTCACTGATGAAGAACAAAAACTACAGCCTTCAGTATAGATTACACCTCAACATAAAGAAAATGAAAATCCTCACAACTGGACCAATAAGCAACATCATGATAAATGGGGAAATATTGAAGTTATCAAGGATTTCAATTTACTTGGATCCACAATCAACAACCAAGGAAGCAGCAGTGAAGAATTCAAACAACGTATTGTATTGGGCAAATCTGCTGCAAAAGAACCCTTTAAAGTGTTAAAAAGCAAAGATGTTACTTTCAGAAGATGCGCCTGACCCAAGCAGTGGTATTTTCAGTTGCCTCATGTGTGTATGAAAGTTAGACAATGAATAAGGAAGACCTAAGAAGAGTTGAAGACTTTGAATTATGGTACTGGTTAAGAATATTGAATATACCATGGGTTGCCAGAAGAATGAACGTATCTGTCTTGAAAAAAGTACAGCCAGAGTGCTCCTTAGAAGGGAGGATGGTGAGACTTCATCATAAGTACTTTAGACATATTATCAGAAGGGACCAGTACCTTGAGAAAGACATCATGTTTGGTAAAGTAGAGGGTCAGCAAAAAAGAGGAAGACTCAATGAGATGGATTGACACAGTGGCTGCAACAATGGACTCAAACATAGCAATGATTGTGAGGATGGCATTGGACTGGGTAATGTTTTTTTCTGATGTACATAGGATCTCTATGAGTCGGAACCGACTTAACAACAACAACAAAAAAATATATAAAGAATAATATAATATGACCAAGTGGGATTTACTTCAGGAACGCAAGATTGGTTCAATATTCAAAAATTAACCAATGTAATCCATCATATCAACAGGCTAAAGAAGAAACCACATGACCATATCAGTTAATACAGAAAAATCACTTAATGTATTTTAAGATCCATTCATGATAAAAACCCTCAACAAACTAGGAATAGAAGGGAACTTCCTCAATTAGATAAAGAAGATTTACAACAAAACTACAGCTAACTGTGAAAGACTGAATGCTATCCCCTAAAACTGAGATTGAGGCAAGGATGTTTACTCTTACCACTTCTATTTAACATAGAAATCAACTGACCCTCTCAGTATCACAAGTTCTAGCTAGTGCAATACAGTAAGAAAAAGAAATAAAAGGCATAAAAATTGGAGAAGGATAAATGAAACTGTCTCTTTTTGCCAGTGACATGATTGTCTATACAAAAATAAACCCCTAAATATACAAGAGTTCCTAGAACTTGTAAATAAGGTCATAGGATACAAGGTAAACACCAAAAAAATCAACTCTGTTTCTATATATTCACAATGAACAATTGGGAACAGAAATTAAAACACAATGCCATTTACATTAGCTTCAAAAATAAAATATTTAGATGGAAGTCTAGCCAACATGTCTAGTATCTGTATGCTGAAGATTAGAAAATGTTGATGAAATTGAGGAACTAAATAAATAGACATACTGGGTTCATGGATTGGAACAATCAACATAGTAAAGATGACAATTCTTCCCAAATGGATCTTTTAATTTATAGCAATTCTTATCAACACACCAGCAGGATTTTTTTTGTAGATTCAGGCAAGCTGATTCTAAAATGTAAATGGAAAGGCAAAGGATCTAAAATAGCGAAAAAAAATTTTTTTCAGAATTAGAATAAAGACTGAGGACTCACACTACCTGATTTTAAAGCTCACTCTGTAGCTACGGTAATGAAGAGATTGTGGCATTCCGTAGATCAGTGGAACAGAGTAGAAAGTCCAGAAATATTTCCACATAAGTACGGTTAACTGATTTTTGACAAAGGTGTAAAACTAATTCAATAAGAAAGGCTAGTATTTTCTACAGCTGATGTTGGAACAATTTAAGGCAGAGGTCCCCAGGCTGCGGAAAATTCCACTGCCTCAAGCAGCTTGCTTGGCACGCCCCTTAGCTTTACACTAAAATCCTGGTTCCCCTCTCCTTAACTGCTGCCCCAAACTAGAGGAAACTGGCAGAAACTAGTTTAGGTGCCATGTTGACATTCAGGATAACCTTTTAGACCTCAGACATAGTAACTTCCCCACCTCTGGGTGGAGTTTAACCACCATTTTCTGAACAAGCGATGCATGAAGTTGTACATAAACCCCACTGCGGCTGCATAGTCTGATTAAGAATGTTGCTGATGCAACTTGTATGAACTTCCTACTTGTAAACCTCTTAAAAGTAACCTTCCCCCTTGCCATCATCGAGCAGTCTTGAAGGCAGCCGCCCTGACTGTTTCCTTTCCTTGTGCAACGAAATAAAGGTACCTTTCCACTCTCCCACCTTGATCTCTCGTTTATGGGCTGAGATGAGTCACGCCGAGCACAACCTGGGGTTTCCACCTGGCAATATTTCAAACATCAAAGTAAAAAAGTAATAATATACCTTGAACTAAACCTTACTACATACAAAAATTGACTCAAATTACATCACAGATTTAAATACAAAATGCAAAATTATAAAACTTTCAGAATTTATGTGAGAAAATCTTCGGTCTTCATGATTTAGAGTTAAGCAAATAGTTCTCAGACATAACACAAAAAGCATAATCCTTTAAAAAGAAAAAAGGTAGTTTGGGCATCATCAAAATTAAAAACTTTGTGCTAAGAAAGACCCTTTTAAAAGAATGCAAAAATGGGCCAACTGGGTGAATATACTTGCAAACCACCTATTAGACTTATATTCAGAACATAAAAAGAAATATTTAAACTTAACACTAAGAAAATAAACAATCTAATTAGCAAATGAGCAGAAGACTTTATAGAAACAGATATATCCTTCATTAAAGCAGATATGTGCATAGCCAATAAGCACATGAAAAGATGTTCAACATCATTAACTAGTAGAGAAATGCAAATAAAAACCACAATTGAATACCATTACACACCTATTAGAATGCTTATAATTCCAAGTTTTTGCAAGGATGTGGGATCATCTGACCCTCTCATACATTGCTGGTGGGAATATAAAATGGTAGGCCATTCTGGAAAACAGTTTGGTAATTTCTTATAAGGTCAAATATATACTTACCAATATAACCAGCAAATGCACTCCTGGATATTTATCCTGGAGAAATGAAAATTTATATTCACAGAAAAACTTGTACA
This sequence comes from Trichechus manatus latirostris, assembly GCF_000243295.1. NCBI lineage: Eukaryota > Metazoa > Chordata > Mammalia > Sirenia > Trichechidae > Trichechus > Trichechus manatus. Next base: position 8,633,435 of record NW_004444057.1, on the reverse strand, counting down.
AGAACGTTCATAATAGCTTTCTTTGTAATAGCCAAAATTAAAAACAACCCAAATAGCCTTCAAGAGATTGATGAATAAACAACTGAACAAGTGTGTTATATCAATACAATGGTATTCTACTCAGCAAAAAAAGGAACTCTGGGATAGATCTCAAGGGTATTATTCTGAGTAAAAGTCAGTCGCAAGAGGTTATATGCTGTATAATTCATTTATATATCATTCTTGAAATTGGCAAAATTATTGTGATAGAGAACTTATCAGAGAAAGGTCTGTAGTTTACTTAATTATATTTTATCAATGTCAATTTTCTGGTTTTGGTAATGTACTATGAATACTTCCATGTTAACTTTGGTGAGAACTGGATTAACAATACATGGGAGTTCTCTGTATTATTTATGAAAGAAAAAATTTCAAAATTATTTCAAAATGAAGCTTCTTCAAGGCATTTTAGGATTTCACTAATAGCATTCTCAGTGTCGACTACTCAATTGCAAAGCCACTGTCACACTTTAAGTTTTTGTTACAACAGCACCCACTCCCAGGTAGCAAAATCTGTATTAGTTACCTATTGCTACATATCAGATAAACTGAAACAAATTAGGATATTAAAACAATAAACATTTATTATCTCACATAATCTGTTTGTGGTGGGAGTATGTTGTTGCTCTTTTTAGGTGCCATCCAGTCGGTTCTGACTCTTAGTGATCCTATGTACAATGGAAGGAAATATTGCCCACTCCTTCACCATCCTCACAATCATTGATATGTTTGAGCCTATTGTTGCAGCCACTGTATCAATCCATCTCATTAAGGATCTTTCTTTTTTTGCTAACCATCTACTTTACCAAGCATGATGTCCTTCTCCAGGGACTGGTCCTTCCTGATATCATGTCCAAAGTAAGTGAAGCAAAGTCTCGCCATCTTTGCTTCTAAGGAACGTTCTGGCTGTACTTCTCCCAAGACAGATTTGTTCACTCTTTTGGCAGTTCACGGTATCATGGTATATTCAATATTCTTCACCAACACCCTCATTCAAAGGCATCAGTTCTTCTCTGGTCTTCCTTATTCATTGTCCAGCTTTCCAATGCATATGAAGTGATTGAAAATACCATGGCTTGGGTCAGGCACACCTTAGTCCTCTAAATGACATCTTTGTTTTTAACACTTTAAAGAGGTCTTTTGTAGCTAATTTGCCCAGTGCAATGTGTTGTTTGATTTCTTGACTACTGCTTCCATGGGCGTTGATTGTGGATCCAAGTAAAATGAAATCCTTGATAATTTCAATCTTTTCTCCATTTATCATTATTTTGCTTATTGGTCCAGTTGTGAGGATTTTTGTTTTCTTTTTGTTGAGGTGTAATCCATATCGGAGGCTGTAGCCTTTGATCTTAATCAGTAAATGTGCCAAGTCCTCTTCTCTTTCAGCAAGCAAGGTTGTGTCATCTGCATATGGCAGGTTGTTAATGAGTCTTCCTCCAATCCTGATGTTGTGTTCTTCTTCACATAGTCCAGTTTCTTGGATTATTTGCTCAGCATACAGATTGAACAAGTATGGTGAAACGATACAATCCTGATGCACACCTTTCCTGATTTTAAACCAAGCTGTATTCCCTTGTTCTGTCTGAAATAACTGCCTCTTGCTCTATGTACAGGTTCCTCATGAGCACAAATAAGTGTCCTGGAATTCCCATTCTTCACAAAGTTATCCATAATTTTCTATGATCCACACAGTCAAATGTCTTTGCATAGTCAATAAAACACAGATAAACATTTCTCTGCCATTCTCTGCTTTCAGCAAAGATCCATCTGATATCAGCAATGATATCCCTCATTCCACGTCATTTTCTGAATCTGGCTTGAATTTCTGGTAGTTCCCTGTTGATGTACTGCTGCAACCATTTTTGAATTATCTTTAGCAAAATTTTACTTGAGTGTGATATTAATGATAATGTTTGACAATGTTCACATTCTATTGGATCACCTTTCTTTGGGATGGGCACAAATATGGATCTCTTCAGTTGATTGACCAGCTAGCTGTCTTCCAAATTTCTTGGCATAGGTGAGTGAGCACTTCCACCATTGCATCTGTTTGTTGAAATACCTCAGTTGTTACTCTGTCAATTCCTGGAACCTTGTTTTTCGCCAATGCCTTCAGTGTAGCTTGGACTTCTTCCTTCAGTACTATCAGTTCTTGATCATATGCTACCTCCTGAAATGGTTGAATGTTGACCAATTCTTTTTGATACAGTGACTCTGCATATTCCTTCCATCTTCTTTTGATGCTTCCTACATCATTCAATATTTCGCCCATAGAATCCTTCAGTATCGCAACTCGAGGCTTGAATTTTTTCTTCAGTTCTTTCAGCTTCAGAAATGCTGATCATGTTCTTCCTGTTGAGACTATAGGAAAAACTTTTTAGGGAGTTCTAGCTCAAGGTTGCACATAAAGTTGCAATTAAGCTGTTGGCCAAAGCTACAGTCACTGAAGACTTGACTGGGTCTGAAAGTCTAGGCTTTCTCATAACAGCTATCTGAGAGAATGCACCTAAGATGGCAGCTGCAGTGTTTTGATAGCCTAACCATAGAAGTGATATCCAATCACTCTGCCATAGTCTATTTGTCAGATGTGAGTCATGAAGCCCGATTTATACTCAAAGGAAGAAAAATTAAGCTCCACCATTTGAAAGGAAGAATATCAAAGAGTTTATGGACAGATTGTTAAAAGTACCACAGAAAGAGAAAGAAAGAACTCTGGAGATTTGCTGATAAAACATTAAAGTAATTATTGGTGTTCTGATTTGGTATGCATATGAACAAACTATTGCAGTCTGCGGGAAAAAACACCAGAAAGCATTAGGCCTAATGATACGTCGAGTGTTGTGTCTTCCCACAAGTTGGAGAAAAAAGGTCTCATAATACAAGGGATATTGGATAGTGTTCTTAGAAAAGTATCACCTTACTAGTGGGGCAAAGTGAGCCCCATATTAAGGTTGGTTTTCACCTATCCTAGAAAGGCTTAAAAGTAAGCTTCAAAACGGTCAACCTGATTCCAACTAACTTAACTGCTTCATAGAGCAAAGTCCATTTTATTTAAAGAAATAATGATAATATATAAAACCAGCAACTGTATAACATTCTTATTCTCTGGCATCCAATAAAAAAATTCCAGGCTTGGAAAAGCACAAACTAGGACACTTAACAAGGAGAAAAACTATGACACTAGAATTATATCCAAAAGGAAAATATATTTAAAAAATGAAGGCAAAATAGAAACTTGTTCAGGAAAATAAAAGTTGAGAACATTCATAGCCAGAAGAACTGCATTATAAGAATTGCTTTTGAAAAGTTCCCTACGCAGAAAGACAATGAATTCAGATAGAAATTTGGATCTTTTTGATGGACTGAATAGCACCAGAAATGATACAGTGTTGTTAAACATAAAAGATATTTTTAATCTATCTGAAAGATAAATGTTTGAAGCAAAAATAATAAAGCACATGGTGGTTTATGAAACAAGCCTCAACAATTTTAGGTAAGTTGAGATCATGCAAAGTACATTGTTTGGCCACAAATGAATTAAGCTAGAAATTAATAACAGACAGATATCAGAAATACCCTAAATATATTTTTTAAAAATATGCAACACACAATACATAATAGAAACTTTAAAAATATATTTTTAACTGAAAGAAAAAAAGAACATATGAAAATTTGTGGAACGTAGGTAATGCAGTGCTTAGATAAATGCATTATTATAAATAAATATTTTAAATGAATGTTTTAAACTACTACCTGAAGAAACTAGAAAATAAAGACCAAACGAAACTAAATCTACTAAACTAAAGGAAGGAAATTATAAAGATAAGAACTCAAATCCAGTGAAACAGAAAACAGAAAAACATAGAGAAAAGTCACTGAAACCAAAAGCCGGCTCTTTGAGATCAACAACATCAATAAGCTTTAGCCATGTACCAATATTAAGTAGAAATGGATCATAGGCCTAAATGTAAAAGGGAAAACTCTATAACTTCTAGAAGAAAACATAGGAGAAAAGTATTATAATCTTGGATTGGGCAAAGATTACTTAAATATGAAACCAAGAGGATGAACAATAAATACAAATTTAATAAATTAGACTTTATAAAATTAAAAACTTTTGCTCCTCAAAAGATATTGTTTAGTTAATGAAACGGCAAGCCACAGACTAGGAGAAAATATTTACAAGATATTTATCTACTAAAGGATTGTGTCTAGAATATCTACATAGAACTTTTACAACTCAATAATAAAAAGGCTAACACATGGGTCACCGTGAGTTGGAATCGACTTAAAAGCAACTAACAACAATAGCAACAAGCCAATAAAAAATGGGTAAACAATTTGCACATATATTTCACCTAAAAAGGTAGCTGAATAAACAGCGAATAGGCACATGAAAAAATTCTCAACTTTATTAGTCCTTAGGGAAATGCACATTAAATGCAAATTAAAACCATAGGGAGATACCCCAATGCACCCACAAGAACAGATTAAAAAAAAAAACAACTTACAATGTCAAATGTTTGCTAGGGTGTTGCCTTAGTTATCTAGTGCTACTTTAACAGAAATACCACAAGTGGGCAGGAACAGGTTATCCAATAGGCAGGGTAAGCATGGTGATTACCTTGCTTACCAGATCATCTGTAGTGAACAATTTCACATTTTTTTCACCACATCAAAGACCCTGCTTCTGGCGATGGCTAACATCTGTCTCTCTCCCAACCCCACAACACCTTCATACAGAATCAAAACCTCTTTTCAAATTTACAATCCCTGACAGTGGTAGATGACCCAGTATGCAAGGTAAGCACAGGCTTACCTGTGCTTACTTACTAATCTGTAGTGATGTGATGAAACCCATGTGAAATAGTTCACAACAGATGATCTGGTAAACAGCGTAAACACCTTATATACCACAGGTATAGGGGTTAAGATTTACAACATATATTTTGGAGAGACACATATTTTTGGGGGACACGATTCAATCCATAGAGAAATGAATGCTTACGCATTGCTGGGGTGAATCCAGAATGATACAGCCACTTTGGAAAACAATTTGATAGTTTTTTGTGTTTCTTAAATACATTTACCATACAACCCAGCAACTCAACTCCTACATATTTACCTAAGAGAAAGAGTACATTTATCTAAACAAAATCTGGCACTTGAATTTTCATAGCAACTTTCTTCATGGTAGCCAAAATTTGGAAACAACCTAGATGTCCGTTAACAAGTGAGTGAATAAGCAAGGTGTGAAATATCCTTGTAGTGAAATGCCAATAAGCAAACAAAGGAACAAACAACTGACACTCGTATCAATGTGCATGAATCTCAGAAGCAAAAAGTAAAGTAAAGTTAAGTAAAAAAAAAAAAAACAAAAAAAAAACTTCCATTTATATGAAATTCTAGAAAAAGCACAATTGTAGTAATACAAAGTGGATTAGTGCCAGGAAGCAGTACTGGAGCAAAGGCAGAGAGGGCAAAGGGGTATAAGAGGACTTTCTTGGGTGACAGAAATGTTCTCTATCATATTTATTGTGTTAGTTACATGACTGTATATTTTCCTAAACTCATTCAAATTGTACACTTAGCATTGGTGAAATTGATTGTATGTAAATTATATCTCAATCTATTTAAAGAAATGCTTAAGCTAAATACGTAACACTCTCAATGCTTCAATTTTAGGCATCACTATGTGTATATATACAAAATTCAAACTCCTTAACATGACCTTTAAAGGCTCTAAGTGATCTGAGTCTTCCCAAATCTTCAGTCCTGTCACATTCTACTCTCCCCTTTTGAACATCTTTAAATTCTTAAAATATACCACAATTTCTGCCGCTACATGCTGTTCCCTCTGCTTGAAACATGCCCACTCTCATCCTGCACATTAACTTAGATAACTCCTATTTATCCTTCACAAGGGCCTTTCCGCTGCCCTTCCCCAGGCGTCCTGAGTACCAGGTTAGGTCTCACTGTTCTGTGCCATCATAGCACCTGGTACTTCTACTCATAGTCTTCACTAATTCAGTGTTTATCTGTTAATTGTTCAGTATCTGACTTCGCCAAACCCTTCCAACTATCCCACAATTCTACTCTCTAGGACTAATCATTGTTAATAGTTCTGTGTCTTCCAGACTATTTTAAAACAAACACATATTGACAAAAGTTGGCATAATACTATGTGACAGATGAAATTAAAATAAAAAAATATACATAAACTTCTCTCTCTCTCTCTCGCTTTCTAAGGGACATGCTAGATCCCCCCTACTCAGTACCCCCTGCTCCACAAGTAGCCAAGCAGTTGGTTTACAGAATGAAAAACTGGTCTTTTAAATCCTTAAAGTACATAAAACTTTTCTTTTTTCTTAAAAAAAAAGAAAAGAAAACAAACCCATTGCTTTCTAGTCTGTTCCCGTGTACTCATGGTGGCTCCACGTATACTCATGCTCTCCATAGGGTTTTGTCTACATAGGGTTTTGTCTAGTGCACTCTGACTCCTGGGTGGGTACATTCAATGGATTGGAACTACCAACCTCACCATTAAGCTGAGCACTGTTTATGCCACCCAGGGAGCTACTTCTGCTTTTTTTTCTTAGGAAAAAGCAATATATCTGGGAAAGAACATAGAGGAAACAAGAAATAAAAAAGCTTGTAAAAAGTGAGTTTTGAAAATTTCGTAGAACTGTTGGAGAATAGGAGACAAAATGTTGCAGGGACAACTTCCATGCTGTAATGAATAGGCTTTGGAAAGATTAATAAATGAAGACGATCATTACAAAGTTCTATTATGTGTTATGTAAACTTTTCAGCATTTTAAAGCATATAAACATTCTACTTCTATTCTTTTTTCGGGGGGGGGGAATGTGGAATTTGTGTTTTATTTCTGAGTGCAACAAAATTTGGGTTATGTATAAAACTCCATACCAGATAGGCTCTACTAAAATAGACATTTTAAATTTCTCTCCACAGTAAAAGACCCCAAGATGAAAATCTTAAAATGAGAATCTCCAATCCTCAAAGCAGTAAAGTCTGTTTTAATAAAATCCTTCAACTTCAGAAACAACATAAGACCATACGTTAAGTCTTTTCACATACCATTTATGTCTTATATACAGGATTTCTTTTTGCCAATGAAAGTTTACTCTTTATCTACACAGACCCATAGGAACTCCAATTCCAAGATTAAGGAATACTAATCCAGGGCCAAGTGCTTCCTGCTTGGACTTTTCTGTTGCATTCCTTTAAGCAGCATCCCACTGAGCGCCAACGGTCATCACAAGAGTGATCATTACCTGAGGACTGAAACCATTGTCTAACACAAAATCTTAAACTTCCTACTTTACATAATTTAGTATCCTTTCTCCCAGTTAGTCATATGCTTAATTCCAACACCATCTAAAGTATTGGGTCTTAGAGGGAATGCTCTAGCCTGCTAAATACTGAATAAATGTTTATTGAATAATTGAATGGAATCAAAGACAGTTCATCCAGGTATAATCCTGCCAGAGGTGAGAGAATGACTCAGATGGAACTAAGATATGTTTTTTTATGTTTACAGTTTTGTGATTATTGTAAATATTGAAAATTTAAAATGTGTGTGTGTAGAGGGTGGGGAGTGTAAGTATAAAAAGTTTTTCAGAATTATTCTGAGGCAAAAAGATTCCATTGGCAAAAACATTTGAAAAATGTTCCCCTTATTTGTTGACTAGGAATGGGAAGGTGACCACTTGCATGAAATGTAAGTAGAACTTCCAGTGAATGGGGTGTTGTGGACATTTGCTTTGTTGAGGCCTTGGCTGCCCCTCATTTCACCTCCTTTCATATATTGTGGGAATCCGCCAGCTGAGAATCACGCTGATATGTAGGGCATTGATTTCCACTAAAGAAGCACAAACATTCAAGTTCTCATGCTTCTTACCGACTAGAGTGTAGACTCATCCGCTAGTTTTAGCTAATCAGATGTTTGTTACTTACAAATCTGGAAGAAGTAACACAAAGAAATAGCGTACTTTGGAATTCTATCCAGCAGCAGTGTCCAGTGTCCATGGTAGCGATAGTACCAGTAGCTTGTTCAGTGTTCTAAGCCAGCTACACAAGCATCCCAACCAGCTACTCCAGTCATAGAGCCTTGGCTCAGGATGAGAGCTGTGCAGGTTCCTGTGGTTTCTGCCTGTTTTCAGAGCTTTGTATTTGAGCCTTCCCATCAATTCTTTAAACTACATACACAATGACATCATTTCATTAAATTATTTTCTGCCAAGCTATCCAGAATCCAGTTCTATTGCTATAAGCAAGAATCATGTCTTAAAAAAATTGGTGTCAGGGAGTGGGCTTCAGTCAAAAAAACCAAAAACCAAACCCATTGCTGTCGAGTCGATTCTGACTCATAGAAACCCAATAGGAAAGGGTAGAACTGCCCCGCAGGGTTTCCAAGGAGTGGCTGGTGGATTTGAACTGCTGACTTTTTTGGTTAGCAGCCAAGCTCTTAATCACTACTCCACCAGGGCTCCAACCCCTTGTAGTCGAGTCAATTCTGTATCGAGGGAGTCTTGCATAGTTGGGGTTAGAGGCAATGAACAGTCTGTTGATATTCATCAGAGGGAATCTGTCAGTCCATGGCACATAGGGGTGGATCTTCTCTTTAAATTATTGTCTCTGGTCTCCTGCAATGAAATACACGTTGAGAGCAGAACTTTCTGGGACCATATAATTGCTGCTAATAGAATTTAAGAAATGTGGGGTGTGTTAACTGCTTATAATGTTCTTACACAAGGCCCAGAGTGAGAATGAGAGACCCAGATTTCACATTTCTCAGCTCAAGGCAAGGACTGAAATGTAGGGGATTTCTATGAGTGGACTAAAAGAATGTCTAACCTCTATTCATTCCAGCAGTTGCTTGGTGTGTTGTTGAAGAAGAAATCCAAAGGCAGGGAGACTAGACTGCTGGAGGGAACTAATCATGAGAATGTCCCTCTACAAGGCCTACAAACTATTCTTTTCAAGAAGCTTTGAAAAATATGCTAGTGACAGGAGTATTATTAACTTTAAAAATACATTAGTGACTATTCTTTCAGGCTACTGCTGTGGGGTGTAGTTGAAATGGTCTCCCTCACTTCAGTAGGAAAACTAGAATCCTAGGATGACAGAGTGACACTTAACATCTAAGGCAAGGAGGATTCTGGTTACTGGAACAATAATCTAAATGCTCTGACCTATAGAGATTTTTGTACTTACTAATACATGGTAAGGTAGATAGGAATGCAATGGATAGCCAGCTTATTTACTAAGTCCTATTTGATCTATGTTTAAGATGTATAAAAAACAAAACAAACAAATAAAAATATCCTCTAGGATGGATGATCCATTGTACTGTAGAATCATGGCCTTTTTACCCAATTCCCAGACTTGCTCAATAATAGCCCACAGCCTCTTTTTCTTCTTCTTCTTCTTTTTTAATTGTACTTTAGGAGAAGGTTTACAGAACAAATAGTTTCTCATTAGACAGTTAGTACACATATTGTTTCATGACATTGGTTAACAACCCCATAACATGTCAACACTCCCTTCTTGACCTTGGGTTCCCTATTACCAGCTTTCCTGTCCCCTCCTGCCTTCTAGTCCTTGCCCCTGGACTGGTGTGCCCATTTAGCCTTGTTTTGTTTTATGGGACTGTCTAATCTTTGGATGAAGGGTGAACCTCAGGAGTGACTTCATTACT